>NW_026848163.1:368882-448187 GCF_030411735.1 Phialemonium atrogriseum | reverse complement strand
CTCGGGCCGCACCCGCGCCAGCCAGATACACTGCGCCGCGCCGACGTCAGCATCATCCTCCTCCCCACCTGCACCCCCCTCGCCGCCGGCGCCGGGCCCCCCCGGGGGCCCCCCCCCCCCCCCCCCCCCCCCCCCCCCCCCCCCCCCCCCCCGTGAGTGACTACTACACTTTTCGCCCCAGCGACGAGCCGGCTGCTGTTGGTCGGGGGTGGGAGTGGAGAAACCCCGGCCCACGCGGGGGTCGTCCTCGGCCCTAGTCGCTGCTTCAAGGAAGTCCGGCATCCAGTCCGAGTCCCCCCTTGAGGGGTATGACAACTTGACGCTTGTCCAAGCGAGATGCCGCAATTCGGAATCTCTCGTACCGGCACAGCAAGTCATGAATCAGCAGCAACTTACCACATATCACAACGACAACGACGACGACAGCGCAGAATAGCTCATTGTTAGCAGACCGATGTTGCCGCATCCACCACCATCGTTTGTGATGCCGCGTATGCAGACCGAGCTGCCGTCGCCGACGGGGGTTCGCTTGAAATGGCCATGACCGAGCTGGATCGTCTGGGCCTGAGATGCTCGATGCTGCGGCTGAAAGGCAGGACTGTATGCTTGTTGTCATCCAGTCGAGCGACACCAAACAGGTCCGGGCACAGCCAAAGGAGCAGCAGCAGCAGCGTCAAGCCGACCACTTCGGCGTCAGGGCATGGTTTGCCAGATGGCTTGGTTCCCATGACGAAGATGCAGGCACCACCATCACCGCGAACGGGGTTTCGTGCAATCGACTCTTGGGAATGGACAGCCGCGGCCGCGGCCCCGCCCACAATCTCGCCCCCGAAGGCTGGGCACACAAGAAAGCCGACCCGACAAGAATGACCGAGCTCCTCGACCTCCGAGAACCTCCGCCTGCGGCACGAGATGCGTGCCATCACGGTGGACGAGCTCTCAGGCTCCTCGGGGGCGATGATCTCGTCGGCAATGGCAGTACTCAGTTTACCATGACTACACGTATGCATCGTATCCGAACGTGAGGACCCGCGCGGTCGGGAGTTTGGACGCTCCAGGTCTTCTCGAGGTCGCCGCGAGGGCCGTGGATGAAGACGATGCTGCGAGAGTGTCAGTTGGCTGGGTTAATCTGGAGCAGAAGTGCACGTACTCGACGATTGCGTCGGCGGGGCTGGCGGGGCTGTAGAGCAGCTTGATGCCGGAGGGAAAGGTCTTCGTGGTCGAGGCCTCCGGTAGGTCCTGCTCGATCCCCGCGCCGGTCGCAGCGGCATTCCGCCGCCCCAAGAAAGACCACATCCTGCCGCAAAAAGAGCGCCGCCTCGTCTCGGACCATCAGACTGCTGATCCGTGTTTGTGCAGGGTGTTAGGTACGCCCCGAAGGCCCGGGTTAATAGAATCCCGGGCACCCCACGCTCGGGGTCTGGAAAAACCGGTGGCTGAGACCGCGGCAGGAAGTAGCTTGAAGTGAGGGAGGATCTACCAGTCGGCCAGGAGGGTGGTCGCCTGGCTTGGACCCTCCGATTCCGCTCACCAGGTCCAATCTTTCCTCGCGGAGCTGCATTACAAGAAGCAAGGCCTGGGCCTTCCCGGGGGCCGGCTGCGGCTCGCCACGGCCCACTCCGGCGGGCCTCACTGGCACGGGATCAAGAACGCAGAGATCATGGTCGAGTTCCGCGGCGACGCCGACCACGGCCGCGTCTTCACCCTCGGGGAGGCGCTGTCGAGCTGCGTCGCCTTCGGCTGCCAGAACCCGCGGGACCGCATCTACGCGCTGGCAAACGTCCTCGAGGAGAGACCCCTCGCGCCGGACTACGCCGTCGAGCCCGCGGTGCTCTACATCCGCACCATGCGCGACGTCCTCGAGCGCGCCGGCTCCTCGCTGGATCTCATGGCCTTTGCCGGGACGGGGTACGGCGGCGAGCCTGTCGTGGGCGGCCTGCCGTCCTGGGTCTCGGAGTGGAATCGGCACCGGCCGCCACGCGCCTACGACTCGTACAGCGCGGGATCGCATCACCGCCCCGTGGTCAGGTTCTGCGACTCCGACCCCACCACCATCACCGTCGAGGGATGGGATCTCGACGACCGCCTCGAGCACCTCACCGAGCCTTTGGAAGTCGGCGCCGGGACGGACCCGGTAGGAAGCAACGACATACAGCGATCCTGGTATGCGGTGGCCGAAACCATGGCCGTGCGCCACGCGACCCCGTACGGCGAACAGAGCCCTCGGGAGAGTTTCGTGCGGACGCTGCTGGGGGACCGCATCTCCGTCCCTGCCCGCCCGCCGACGACGGAGGAGTGCCAGAAGAAATACAGCAGTCTAAAAGAGTACTCCTATCTCTTCAAATGGGCGCACCCGTTGCAACCACAAAGGGCGGGCCTCATCCGGCGATTCCTGACCGCCTGCTGGATGGATTTGACGATCGACCCCACGGAACAGCTCCTCATCCAGCAACGGATTCGGCAGTCGGAATCCATGGGCGAGAACTTTTCCTTCTCTAAATCTGAGCATCCTGCCCTCTTGCAACGCTTCTATCAAGTCTCGGCGACCAAGGCAGAGTTTCTGTACTTCTGTCAGGTATACGGGCGACGATTTATCGTCACTGAACGGGGCCGGATGGCTGTCGTGCCGCCGCATGCCAAGAAAGGCGACGTTATCTGTATCATGAAAGGCGCTCGCATGCCATTCATCTTGCGGAGGAAAAAGGTCGCGGGGGGGGTTTCGGAACGGTTCGAGCTTGTGGGGGCTTGCTATGTGCATGGCCTCATGGACGGCGGGAATGCGAACGAGCCAGAGAAAGAGTTCACTCTCATCTAGATTGTGGATAAAACTTGATATCGGGTCTGAGAAACCAAATGGATTGTGATTTCTTGCTGTGATACTGTATACAGCGTATTTTTCTGCCCTAGGGCCAAGAGCTGTTCTCAGATTCACCACTCTTATACGTGAGACTTCTAGGTGTCATTGGTTAGCAGATCCTCCAGGTCTGGCTTAACCTTCCCAGGTGAGGTACTCCTCGACATGGTCTGCGTCAACCAATAGTGGGGTGAAAGCGAATCCATACGTGATCCCGGCCCGTGTCGTGCTCCACGGGGCAGTGGAGGCAGCTCTGGCAGCAGACAGAGGGAGCGGCTTGTATGATCACCCTCGCGATTTCGAGCTAGGTGATCACCTCGACCCCGACCATGACGACGAGGAAGAATGAGGGGATGTGTTTTCTCGACACGGGAATGGATGTCGATACCCAAAGACGGCGACAACGGTGGTGATGACGAGAAGGCGGCATTGTCTTCTATAGACTGCTATTGTGAGACAGGACATGGTATTCCATTATTCGTTTAGAACGGTTTTCTAGTTACGGAAGACAAATCATCAGACCGACACTTTGTCAAATAAACCAGGCATCCTTCCCACTTCGTGGCGTGTTCCACTTATCAACGAGTAGTCTAAAAGCCTTCGATCTCTCCCCTAGCAGTCCCACGATCTAGCCCGTTGCAAGTTCGTGGAGGTCAGACTCCTCGCCATTGAAGAGGTCAGCGTCGCCGCCGTACGCATACGAGTCGGAGTACTGCCAGATAGCGTAAGTCGGCCAACCACCCGGGATGGGCCCGACCGAGCCGCCATAGTGCGCCAGCACGAGCGGGTTCGTGTTCGCAAAGGCGTCCGAGTCGCCCGTGCACGTCTGCCACCAGGACGGGCTTGTGTAGATCATCGGGTACCGCGTCGTCGAGGCCAGGTAGGTGTCGCTGAAGTCCATGATCCACGCCACAATGTCGCCCGGCGACAGGCCCCAGCACTGGGCCGCGCCCAGCCCGGACTCCAGGTCCAGCATGCCCGGCAGCGTGATGCCGTCGCCCGACCAGCCGCCGCTGTGTGAGGCGAAGAAATAGGCCTGCACGGCGCCGGGAGTCTCGCCTAGGTGGGCGACGTGGTACGCGCCGCGGATGAGGCCCGCGCTGGAGGCGCCTTCGTACTGCGACGAGAAGGTACGTGAGATGTCGTTCGTTCCCTCGGTGGCCTGTTGAGTTGGTAAGTATACCTTGAGGGGCTTTGTCGGAGAGGGAGATCATGCCTTGATAATGACGAAGCGCGCGCCGCCGTCTCTAGCGGCCTCGAAGTCGACAATCGGCTGAGAGTCGGAGATGTCGAAGCCCTGGACTGTAGCCTGGGCCGTAGCCGCTAGGGCGAGGCCGACAATGGCAGCAGACTTCATGTGCATCGAGTTCGGGAGTTTGGCTCTATCATATGCAGGGATCTCTGGAAGGGCCTCACCCAGATTTATATCCATACTTGCTTCTCGCCTTATTTAGCTCGTGCGGGTCTGGCGATCGTTGGCTCTGAGCGACGGCCCGCGGATCCATTCCGGGGGCACGCAGATCAATTTCCAGGGTCCTGTAATTTTCCGTATCTGGGGTTACATTGGCTATGCCCCTGACTTCACGTAGTCTGACGATCGACGTCGGTGATGATCCACGGACTGCTTTTTGTTCTCCTGCCTGGCTTCGGGGCGTCAGCTGCCCATCTAGGCTTGCCCACCGCCACCTGGCCCAACATCCCACTCCATACCCCTGGCAGATTCAACCCAGTTATGCCAGTTCACCTCGCCATCCAAGTCCATGTCCAAATCGAGTGCGTCCACGTTGACATTGGCGAAAACGTCGGCGGACGGATCGGAATCAGCCCACAGCCAGGGGACGAAGCCTGGACCCATGGTCCGACCATCTGACCAATCTAGTAGTCCGACAGTCGTCTGCCCCGATGCCACTTCGCCGGGAGCGGTGGCAGTGATATTTGGTCCCCACGGCGACGACGTGGAATTCACCAGATTCGGGTCTGGTTGTTGTCCAGTAACACCAAGATGGGCTGCTTGAAGTGCCCCGCTAGAGCTCACACCGCCAGTAGAATACCCTGGGATAGAGCCCATATCAGACTGGCTTGTGTAGACAGAATCCACCGTGGATGCACCTTCTCCTGGATACCCAGACGTCTGTGCGCCATCCCCAGGTCGCTCGGGCATCGCCACAAGCTGGCGCCACCGCTCCCGAAACAACTCAACAACATTGGCTCCCGCGGGGAACGGCCCGGGACTCCCAGGCAGGGGCATCTTGCGGTCCTCCGCCTCCAGGCGCTCGGCGGCGTGGGAATCGCTCCGCAGGCGCTCGAGCTCCGCGTCGTGATGCTTCCTGGCCTTGGCCATCAGCTTGCGCAGAGGCACCCAGGTGCGAAGGTTCTTGTCTGTGCTCAGCTGCGCAGGGATCAGCCAGCGGCTGTGGAGCGCAACCCAGGCGCGCTCGACGGTGGGCGACCAGGGACGTCGGGAGATCTCGATCAGGAGGTAGACGATGGCGTGCCAGTGGGTGTAGGTCTGGTAGAGCCAGCGCCAGTGGCGGCATTCCTGCTCGGCGTTCAGGGCGTGGTTATACTCGGCCACCTCGATCGCCGCGACGAACAGCTTGTCCCTGATGTCGTCCGAGAAGTGCTCGCTCGGGGAAGAGAAGAGCACTGGGAGGTAGACGATGAGGGTCATCTTGGATATGACGAGCCGTGTGGCGGTGGCCCCGACCCATAACATGATGTTGCCTGATTCGAGACTCGAGTATTGGAAGTAGCCCCGTTCAAACTTCTGGTAAATCTCTTTCAGCAGGCGTTCTTGCTCGTCCAGGCCCGCTGCCCCGTCCTTGACGGCGAGAGCCATCATCTGCCGCGTGACCTGGCAAATCTCGAACGTGGTGAGGGCAAACGACATGTCAGTCAGGCCCTCCCGCTCTGTAGGCACCACCTTTGACCCGGGCTCAATGTCAGCATCGTTGATGTTCAGGGGAAGCTTGGTGTCGAAGCTGCCCGTGGTGATGGTGAGATCCATCCCCTGGTCCTCTGATGCTCTCACATCGAGCACGCACAACCCCCACCAAACGCGTCGCCGTATCTCAACCTCATAAGGGGTCAAGGTCTCGAAATGGGCTCCGTCGCGGTGTAGCCCTAGGGCCTGGGCCATCCGGATGACCAGCCCCGTCATCATCCACACGAACCTCGGGCTGTCGTGGCGGCGAACAAGGAGGAGGAAAATGGCGAATGCTTGCACTAGAACTATGTCAGGAACGCTGAGAAAGTCGGCCTTGGCAAGGGCATGCTCCAGGCCGAGACGATATTTGAGATTGAGCTCGGTTTTGGTGGCGCCGAAGTTGGTCACGATCTGGACGCATGAGGTCAGAACCGCTCCTGTCTAATAATCGTGTCTGGATTCGGGTATGGGAGCCCAAAGAACAAACTCACATCGTCCTCCTCCATGGATGTTATGGCCGCATAGTATAATGAGAACAATAGAGCCTCGTTGGCCGGTGTGAGTCTTGCCATGTCGCCGACGCGCAAATCACGGACCATCTTTGTGATGGTCGGAACGTGCACCATCTGGATGATATTCACGTTTTCCGCAAAGACATTTATGATAAAGGGTATCTGCGAGGGTAGAGGATGGAACTCCCGGAGGTTAGGGGCTGCGGGCCCCAAGTTATGGCGAAACAAGAATGCATGGCGCTCTGAAGGCGTGCGTTCGAGTTCTTGGGTGGATGGAGTCTTCTCGGGCGACATTTCATCCCCGGAGCTCTCCGAGTCGTCCAGGGCAAGAGAGCGGGTGTCCATCTTTAGCCCATTAAGCTATGGAGAGAACCGTTAGCCATCCAGCCTCGACCAAAGACTTCATCTACCATAGCAGGTTAGCGGTCAGCGTACCTCGTCGTTGACGCGCGACCAGAAACCGCTGCTGACATAGCGGCTACGGTTGGCATCGTGGAGGACCAGCCTCCCAAACTGCGTCTGCACATTTCCAGTGCTCGTGGGGAGAGGCACATCCGGCTGTTTCTCTGTGTCACGGCCGTGCGCTAAGTTCCCGAGAGGGCTGAAATCAGACGGAGCGTTGCTACCGCTCGCAGAGTTGGCGGCGGCGTGTGCCTGCTCCAGCTGGCCGGTCAGCTCCTTGACGAGGCCCTCGAGAGTGCGCAGTCTCTCCATGACCTGGCTAACCCCAGGGTCGGCATCCTGGGCAGCCTGGGGGTTCGCTGCATTGGCTGCTGCCTTGTTTGCGATGAGGTCGAGGCGGCGAGCCCACCTCGGGGGGCGGTCGGTGGCCGGAAAAACACAGGGGATGTTCGCCCGACGGCAGTTGGAGCATGGCGACTGTTTGTCGCAGCGGACCTTGCGGCTCCTGCACACCACACAGCTGCGCACCTTCGGCCTCGCGTTTTTCTCGGAGCCTGAAGCCGAGGCGCCCACATTGCCTCCATGAGGGGTCGCGGCCGATGTCGCACCAGGCGGCGCCTGAGACATGGCTAGAGCCGAGCAGTAATTAGACAGCAATGTTATACGTATTGCCACTGCTTTGCGATTGCGCTGTTATTGCTTGCTAACAGCTGTTTTATCCCCTGCGATAAAATTGTCCCTTTTGCACGTGTCGAGGGGAGCTTGATTGCGCGATTCTGCGTGGAGATGTGAGCACGCTTGCTGAAAAAAGCCTAGCGTGCTCAACAGCCTAGAGAATAGCGACATTTCAGCCCCGGTCTGGGGCAACTCTACCTCGACTCCATGGCATCGAGCGAGAAAACCGCGAGATTGTAGAAACTCACTGGACGCGTAGTATTTAGAAAGGAGACGCCCACTAGACACGCGTACCTTGGATTGAAGATAAAATACACCAGTTGCCGTCCAGCTTCAAGGACATGACAGAAATCATCTCCACCATCGGCGGCACATGGTGCCAATATAATACCACATCATGGGCGAGGTTCTGCACCAGGACAAGATCATCATGGAGGACTTCTTGGTGGCAAGCGGGGAGGCCAACACTATGGTCCGCGCCAGCTGGGTCGGCATGAGGACCGCAAGACGAGTCCCAGGTCGTCGGCTACACCATGTCAAGGGAAGACGCGGGGAAGTGGGAGGCGGATAATTTTGTTTTAAAACTGACAGAGCATATTGGATGTAGACAAGATCGCCATGACTACGTACTGAAAACAGTAACGTGGTGAGGGCGGAATTTGGCGCGGCGTTTTGATATACGACTTCCCGTAGCCCAGTAATTGTAAGAACTGGCATGGATATCTTTACATTTGGTCATGGAGGTCAATTATTGCCAAAGGTTTGGAATTGTGGGGAAAAAGAAGAAAGAAAGAAATTTGAGTGGTGTAAGGATCGCCTGCCTTCAGAACGGACCCAGAGGTGGCTGTCGATAGGCGCGACGGTCAGCATCGCATTTGACCATTACACCACTCGGTGACCTGTGTTGGTTGCTATACCATGCCACTTAACTTGTTTATCAACCCTTGTCCTGGTGCGACCGGGATGGAACATATCAACCTACCCAGAAGTGAATCACCTCCTGTTGATACCTACCTACCCATGATTTCAGCTTTTTTTGATGATTAGTCATGCGTTGATTGTTCCGGAACCTCCTCTATGGAAGCTGGACATGGTTTTCCTCTCTACCTTTTGCCGTACGTCACCAAATCCCACCCAAATTCATTTCTGAGCCCATTGCAACCTCGTACACTCTGTTCTGCACCCCGAACATGTCGCAGTCACCCTCCAAGAACACCCCATCTCCGCACGCACGAATATGTTACCTTGAAAGTGTACATGACAGGTCACCGCCAGGCGTTGAATGAGGCTAAGGTATTGGAGGGATTGGACTGTGTCAAGTCCAGCCATCCAGGAGAAGTACTTGTGCGGAGAATGCGTGAAGTCTTCGAAATTCCCGGCGAACTCGGTCCTCACACGTGTCTGGTGCACAACCCACTGAGCATCACCTTGGGTGATATTCGGAATATGGCTGGGGGCCAGCTTCCCGAATCTCTCCTTAAACCAATGGTCTACGGACTGTTGCTGGCCTTGGATTTTCTCCATTCCGAGGCGGACTTGGTTCACACTGGTATGTACAAATCTACGCAACACGTTAAGCTTTGAGAGAATCATATCTAATCATGAACAGATATCCAAGAAGGAAACATCATGCTCTCAATTACGGATACCTCGATTTTGGACGAAATTGTGGACGAAGAACAGAGACATCCCGGCCCCCGAAAGATTGATGGCAATCGAGTGATATACACATCCATGGAAATGGAAATGCCCGACGATCCTGGCGAACCGATTCTTTGCGATTTCGGCGACGCCAGGATTGGGAAGGGTCCCTTTCAAGGCGAGGTCATGCCAGATCTTTACCGCGCGCCAGAGATCGTCCTCGGCATCTCATGGGATGCAATGATTGATATCTGGAACCTTGGGCTTCTGGTAATTAAGCCACACCTGCATTTCCAGATCCGTAATCACCGATCTCCGCTCTCCTCATCTAACAGTAATTACTACATAGGTCTGGGATTTATTCGAGGGCAAGCATCTATTCAACGAACGGCTGCCGAGTCGACCAGAATCCAGGGCCGCCCACCTCGCAAAGATGGTCTCTCTTCTCGGGCCTCCGCCAGCGGATTTGCTCGCCAGAGGTTCAATTTCCGACAAGTTCTTTGATCAGGACGGTGAGTTTGAAGCACAAACATATACCAGATAAAACAACCCGATTTTGATTCTTCCCAGGAAATTTGAAGGGAGAACAAAAGTTCAACACCACGCTGGAAGATGAGGAGATTGTCTTGGAAGGAACCGGGAAGATAGCATTCCTCACATTCATCAGGAACATGCTGAGATGGCGGCCTGAAGACAGATATACTGCCAAGGAACTGATGAAAGACCCCTGGCTCCAGGATCAGTAATTAGCCCATGCCTTGGGCCTTGGAATAATTACTGCCTCGTCTCCTTTTACCCCCCGCTTTCAACCATGTACAGTGTCTGAGGATTTGTAACAGTTATTCAAACACTAGCTTTAACATTACAGCTCCGCCGCGATCATCTTCAACTCCGCAACCATGTCAGGAAAAGCCTCGACCACGGGCCTCTCCCGCCACGACCCAGTGAGACACCCGATAACCACACTGCGGAACCGGTCCCCAGCATAGAAGGCCAGCCGCACCTCTGCGTGCTTGGCCAGCTTCCGTTTCACGGCCGCCGGATCACTGGCCATTGCCTCCGACACGAGAAGACCCTTGTCGAGTTGGTCGGCACGAGCCCAGAGCCCGAGCTCGAGGAGGATCACACCGAGGGCTTGTGTGGGGGCGGGCCCGTTAGCTATATATGATACGCATATGGTTTTAATGCCGTCATGTCACTCACCGTAGATATCATGGACTTTCTCGAATCGATTTGTAGGTTGTCCCCATCGAGTCGGGTGCCGATATATATTCCGCTTGATCTCCGCCTCGCCGAACTGGTCCGAGAAATCGGACTCTTGCCTCGCATATTCAAACCCGACGATCCTTGGCTCTTCCAAGGAGCAAGCAAGCATATCTCCTGCAGACGCGTCGACGGCAGGAAGCAAGAGCACGTTCTCCCCGCGCAACGACTTGTGCACCCACGAGTACGCGTGCAACCTCCGCAGGCACAGCGCAATCTTATGCGCAAGCCGCATCCGGGCGCCGAGAGAGGGCCGTGGGCCCGCATACACGGCATCAAGCAAGGTTGCGAGCGTGACAGGCGGCCTCCTCGTCGTCAATTTCTCGTCGCCGTCGCCGTCGCACTGCGTCGGAAGCGCGTAGACGAGCCCGAACCGCAACCTCTTGGTATCCTCGAAATAATGGGTGCACTGCAGGACCCTCAGTTCTGGGTCCGACGCGGGCGCCTCGTTCAGCAGTCCCGCGAGCTGGATGACCCTCTGCCTGGCGACGTCGTCGCCCACAGCGCCACTCCCGCCAGCTCGCGCGTACTGCTTGTACTCGACGAGACATTCCTGCCAGCCGGCCTCCTCCAAGCGACCGAGTTCGAAAGCGCCAATTAATTCAGCGACGGTGAAGTTTGCAGCGACGGCCTCTGTGGCGCGGCTCTGAGCGGGCACGGCGGCGGGCGCCGAGGCGAGCAGCTTGCGGAGGCCGATGCCGCGGAGCAGGCCGACCGACCTTGCGTCGGCGTCGTCCTCGAGCCTGCGCATGCGCTCGACCGTCTCGAAGAAGGACAGCGGCCACCACGCGGCCTCGAGGAGGACCTGGGTGCGCTCGGCCCAGCCCTCGAACTCGCCCACCAGCCGCTCGGTGCTGCTCCTGTCGAAGGCGACCCAGAGCATCTTGCGCGCCCAGCTGACCGACCTCTGCTGCGCCGCGTCGGCCTTCTTGCCGTCGAGGGTCAGCGACTTGATGCGGTCTTCGGCCGACAGCGGTTCGTCGATGAGACCCTTTTCGGTAACGGCAGCGGCGTCGGCGCGGTCCTTTGCGCCGTACTGCGCCCGCACAGCCGCGTACTCGAGCAGGACGCCGTACAGCTGCCTGAGGAGGGCGAGCACGTCGGCGCACGTCATCTCGGGCAGGTGGTCGATCAGGCGGCCGGGCATGGCGGGCGCGAACTTGCCGCGCTCGAAGAGGACGCGCTCGAACGAGTCGAGGCGTGTCTGCTGCACGGCGAAGCGGAGTCGCAGACGCTCGGCATCCCGGCCGAAGGCTTGGTAGCTGGACAGGGTTTCGTGAATGGAGCTGCAGATGGGCTTGACCACCACGATGGCGCCAAGAACGAGGCCCGCAGCTTCCATGGCTGCTATGTGGCGCGACGGAGTTCTGCAGCAAAAGGATTTGTCGGAGATTCGCTCAAAGATGGTCCAGCGTACGCCGTAAAGCCGACAACCTATTATTCTTGGGGGACGATGTCTTGGCTGGCCAAGTTTGAGTAACGAATACATCGCATAGCCCGGTCTGGGCGCGGGGTCAGCCAATAATGGCCCGTGAAGCAGGTTGCTCCCCTGTCAGCCCGCCCGTGCGGCAACTATTGGACACCCTTGCATGCAACCCCCAGTCAGCCCTGGCGGGCGAGATTGCGGCTGAGCCTGCCTGACCATCAGCTCGTGGAGAAGAGGACAGGGAAGGAGAGGCCGCCTCCCAAACTGTCGTTCATGCAAAGCGGCGATGATCGCGTTCGAAATCTAATAAGGCACCACAGCAGCGTGTGTGCCCGCAGTCGTCTGCATGGAGCTCTCAGCTAGAATCTTACTAACATAACAGCGACGATGACTTCCATCCTCTGGGATGTGCGCACCATCTTAAACTCCTCGTCCCAGGTCACACTTCCTCCAGGCAGCCTCACCGATGCGGATAAGCCACCGCCAAGGCTCGGCCCGCTCCATGTCTGGCATTATCTCATTAGCTTGAGCGAGGATGACGACATCATCTCGGATCTTCCTGACAAGGCCGGCAAGAAGCTCAAGCACTTCAAGCCGACCGACTTTGGACGCTCGTGGAATGCCGTGCCCACCGAGCTCGGCTCGGGCACGTCATACAGCGTCGAGAAATACACCCTTGCCGCGAAACACGGGTCCGGCGACGAGCCCGGGTCCGACGAGCCAGACAAGCCCGCTGCCGTCGCCGTCAAGAGGCTCAATATCTTCAGGGATGGCGCCGCTTCCTCACAACGGAATTCCGCGGCGCTGCAGGTCTCCGTCGCCACCGTGTTAAAAGAGCTCCGCATCCTCACCCACCGGCCCCTCCGGCGCCATCCGAACCTCGTCTCCCTTCTCGGTTACCGTTCCGAGTTCGGCCTGGACGAGGGTCCCACTGCCGGGCCGCCTCGTCAGAGCACCGATGTCTCGCTGGTCATGGAATTTGCCCCGCACGGAACCCTCAAGGACTTCCTCGCCAGCGACAAGGGCCGCCAGCTGGACTTCCTCACCAAAGCGCACCTCATGCACGACATCGCGGGCGGGCTCGACGCCCTCCACCGCTGCGGAATCGCCCACGGAGACGTCAAGCTGGAAAACACGCTCGTGTTCCACGGTGACTATCGGAGCTTCAGGGCCAAGCTGTCCGACCTGGGCCACGCGCTGGTCGACCTCAAAAGGGCCGGCGCCAAGAACCAGCGGTATCTCGGCACTCCGCTGCTGAACGCGCCAGAGGTGCGACCGAGGTTAGACCTCGAGGCCCCCATATCGAACCTGGTCGACGCAGATGGTGCCTACAAGTGCGACGTCTACTCGTACGGCCTGCTCGTGTGGGAGATCATCCTTGACGGCGCACGCTTCTGCAAGACACTCGGCGACGTCATCAGCGACGAGGACGGCGGTGACCAGATGGTTTACAAGCTCAATGACTTGCCCAAAGAGGAGCTTCTCCTTCGGGCTCTGACTTCACTGGAGAGCAGGCATGACAAGGACAATGCAGCCTTGGTCCAGATGCTGAGGGCCCTCTTACAGGCAACCCTGAGGGACGATCCGAAAGACAGGAAGACCTCGGAGGAGATCATCAAGATTTTCCGGGGCCAAACGGCATTTCACGATGACGATGTCCTGTAAGTGAATGAGCTATTTATTATATTGACAAGAAGTGAGCGGACTGATCCCTTGGTAGGAGCGATATGTTCTACAAGGATAGGCCGACGCCTTACTTACTGCCTCGTGCCACTATTATCAGAGGCAACACCTCCGAACACTCAGTAAGTAACACCCCCCGGAAGCTCCCAATCTCTCTCCCGGGCATAGACTTACGCGCCACCCCTTATGTTAGGCACCCCCGCCACAGATGCCGCCAATCGTCCAAGCAGATTTAGTCAGACTCCTCCACTCCATTTGTAACGAGGCGACATTGGACGCCCAGCGGCGATCGGCCCTGTATGATCTGGGAATGTGCACCATCGCCGGGTTCGGTACCGAGGTCGCGGACTTGGACAAGGGGCTGGGGCTGCTGATCGAAGCCGCCGAGCTCGGCAGTCCAAACGCGCTGGGACTCGTCTTCCGGCTGCACGATGCTCTCGGTCGGGAGTTGCCCCCGTCGCTGCGGGAGATGGCGCACCCGATCGCCGAGATGGAGCGAGACCTCGCACGCCTCGACAGCCAGGATTACCTCGCCGAGCGGATTCGACGGTTGGAGAAGCTCCACCAGCAAGACGCCTTGGGGAGTCGGTACGACATCCTTCATAAAGGGGAGATAGTCATCTCGGACGTGTCTCTCGACGATGCCGATTTCCACAAGACCCTCCAGGCCAAGGCTGACGAGGACAAGTATGACCCAGAGCAGCTCCAATGCCTCTCCCGCACCCAAATCGCCGACAAGACCCCGATCCAAGGTCTACTCATCTACGTCGCCGCCCGTCTGGGCCTACTCCCCCTCATCAAGCTGCTCTTCGGCCTCCCAGCGCCCTCGTCTGGGAAGGCGCATTGGAAGATCATATCCCGGGAACACGACGAAGACCTCCTCGCGGCAGCCTGTCACGGCGGACACCTCGACATGCTCGAGTTCCTCGTCTCAGTAGGGGCGGAGCCCGCGTACCGACGCCTCGGCACGGCGACGCACTGGCTGGTCATGTTCCCCGACGAGCAGGCCGCGCGGGCAATGGAGCTCCTCCTCACGACGCGGGCCGGCAAGGCGAGCCTGCAGGTCGCGCTCCCTGCCCCGGGGGTAGACATGCAACACTACCGCCTCCGCGGGACGCCCCTCGAGTTCGCCATCGCCGCCAACAGCGCGCCGGTCGTGGAACTGCTCATCGGTCAGCTTTCCGGGTTCGCCGCCAAGTTCAAGGACCCGCTGACGAGCATCGGCTGGACGGACGTCACCTTCGGCCTGGCCGTGTCCCTCAACCTGTCGGGCCTCCTCCCGCAGCTCATCCTCCTGGAGCTAGATTACCGCCGCTCGCGACCCTCGTTCGCCGAAAAGGCCCGCTTCAACCGCTCCCTCGGCCACCCAGAGATGGGTCCCTTCGGCCTATTCGAGCTCTCGCGCCCTCCGGGCCCGATCCTCCCGCTCCTCATCCACGGCGGGTCCCACCGCGCCCACCTCGAGTCCTCCATCGACCTGATCGTCGCGTCCGGCATCTGCGCCATCGACGACGAGGACGCAAAGGGCTCCACGGCGCTGACGCACGCGGTGCGGTTCTCGCCCTGCGACTTCGGCGCCGCCGCCGTCGAGGCCCTGATCTCCCGCGGCGCCCGCCTCGGCAAGGGCGAGACGCCGGCGAGGGTGGTCTTGGGCTGCATCGCCATGCGGCACGGGCGGTCCGGGGAGACCATCACGCGCATCCTCCTCGAGGCCGGTCTGTTCCCGCTGAGCACGCAGCTGCTCATCGCGGCGGTTCAGACAGGCAAGGTAGGTCTAGTACAAACGATCCTCTCCTTCGACGACGAGCAGACCGAAAAGCAGCTCGACGTCCGACACCCCGTCATCGAGGACGGCGAGCCCCTCTCGCTCCTCCACCTCGCCCTGAGCGTCCCCAACAACGCCTCGACAATCCGCCTCCTGCTCGACCGCGGCGCCGACATCGACGCCACCTGGGAAGACAAGACGCCCCTCGAGGCCGCCATCTCGCTACCCGCCTGCGACGCCGAGACAATCGACCTGCTCATCGCCCGCGGCGCGCGCCTCGTCTCCTCCGACGGCACGGGCTCCTCGATCCTGCACCGCGCGTCATACTCGCTGTCCCGCGTCGACGGCGCCCACGTCATGTCGCACCTGCTCTCGCACCCGCGCGTCCGCGCCCTCGTCGACGTCGCCTGCAGCGAAAAAGACTCGGGCGGCCCGGCCGTCTCGCCGCTGTACATGGCCTGCTTCGCCGGCAACGCGGCTGCGGCGCACGCGCTGCTGCGGGCCGGCGCCGCGACGACGCCGCCGGATGGCATGCCCGCCGCCGTGGACATGGCCGTGGCGGTGGGGAGGCGCCCGCAGATGAGTCCCGTGTGGGTGGAGCGGGGGGACCTGGGCGACGAGGAGGCGGTGGATGGGTGGCGGAGGGGTGTTGAGGGGGTGGTTCTCGCGTTGCTGGATAGGACGGACCCTGGGCATGGCCGGACGAGGTTGCACGTTGCGGCTGGGCTGGGGAACCGGAGGCGGGTGGTCGAGTTGATCGAGAGAGGGGGCATGCGCGCATTGACGGGCGACAGGGAGAAGCTGCTCCCCACGGCGTACGTGGAGGACTTTTATACCCTCGAGGAGGCCGGCGCGGACCCGGCGTATGTGGAGAATCTGAGGCTGATGGTGGACTATCTCCAGCTCAGGATGGTCGAGGAGGTCTCTCAAGGTCCGGATAATCCAGACACTATTCAGGACTTCCTGGTTGACAACACGGCCGGCCCGTCGGGGTCGACACAGGAGCAGGAGGCGATATCCGAGCTGGAGGCAAGGATGGAAAACATCAAGCTCACCCGCGAGGAGATGGATTCGTCTCTGGGCGACGGCCGCGAATCTCCCGCGGAGATTGCAGCCAGACTGGAGAAGGTCCTCGAGACGCAGAAGCAGGAGTACGGGGAGGGCGACCTCAGAGTCCTCCGCACCATGACCAGCATCTGCGAGATCTATGGTATCCTGGGGAGGATCGACGAGGCGGAAGAGCTGCACGGTCAGGTCCTCCGGGGCCGGGAGGCTCAGCTACCCCCCGACCATGAAGACCTCTACGAGGCCTACATGGACCACCTGATTATCCTCTGCCTGCGAGACAAGTTCCAAGAGGCGCACGAGTACGGCCTCCGCCGCGCCAACGACGCCCTCAACACCTTCGGCGTCAAGCACCCCGTCACCATCATCGCCACCGCCAAGGTCGCCCTGACCGACCGATTCCTCGGCAACGTGCAGGAAGCCATCTCGAAACAAGAGCTAGCCCTACAGCTCTTTGACCAGTTCCTCCTCGAGTCCCCCTCCCGCAGTCTCAGCGACGCCCACCGCCTCTCCCACATCAGCATCCGCAACAGCCTAGTGCACGACTACTGCACCACCGGCGCCTACGGCCCCGCAAGCGAGCAAGCCAAGCTCCTCGCCACGCAGCTCGAGCACGCCAAGACCAATCACTTCTTCCAGACCTTCGACCTTCTCATCGACGGCGCGACGTCCCTCGACGCGCACGGCCGCTACGACGACTCGGAGCCCATCCTCGTCGGGATCGTCGGATCGTGCGCCAAGAGGCACGGCAGGCAGAGGTCGCACTGCACGCGGACGGCGCTGCAGCGGTTGGCGGCGCACTACGGGGCCCGCGGCATGTGGGAGGAGGAGGGGCGGACGCTGCAGGCGCTGGTGGATGCGCTGAGGCTGACCATGGGCGCGGGGCACGCCTCCACGCTTGCTGCTGTGCTGGGGCTGGCTGAGTGCCGGGGCAGGCAGGAGAGGTGGCTCGAGGCGGCGATATTGCGGGAGCAGGCGCTGGATGGGCAGGAGCAGCTGGCCGCGGATGGTGACGGTGATGACGGTTCCGAGGTGCGGAAGGTGCTCGACATCAAGATCCTGCTGTGCGGTACATTTAGGAGTCTGGGCGAGATGGACAAGTCGGAGAGATACGGCCGCGAGGCACTGCAAGGGTGCAGAGACCGGTTAGCCGAGGACGACGACGCAACTCTGAAGTCCGCAGAGGAGCTCGCCTCGACGCTGTGCTACGACGGGAAGGTGGCCGAGGCGATTGACCTGCAGCGGTGGATGCTGGACACACTGACAGCGTCGTATGGCGAGATGCATACCAAAATTTTCCGGGCCGCAGAGATGCTGTGTGCCTCGCTGCTGCGGGCGGGGCGAGTCGACGAGGCCACGGTGGAAGCCGAGCGCTGCCTGCGGATCGGCACGGAGCTCCCGGGATCAACCAACGACATCGTGTCGGAATGCCTCTACATCCTAGCCAGCTGCAAAGAGAAGGCCGGAAAGATTGAAGAGGCGCTGCAGCTATATCAGAGCTCCATCGACAAGGCCAACGCCGCACCCGGTGGAGACGAGCCAACGACAGCCCGCCGCAAGGAAACCCTCGTCAGCATGACCTCCCTTGCAAAGCTCTACCTCGAGACAGAGCACTACCCCGAAGGCGAGCAGCTCCTCCACAAGATCCTAGCCGACGCGCCAAAGGCCCACGGGACAGACGACAACGACGCAGTGCAGTTCGCGCACACGTACCTGGGCTACACCTGCGAGGCGACCGGCCGCGCCGACGAGGCCGTCACGCACTACGAGTCCTCAGCGGCGACCGCGCGGCGGCTGCACGGCGACTCCGCCGCGGAGACAGTCGACTGCCTGCACGACCTGGTGCGCGGCTACCTTGGCGCCGGCGACCGGGTCAGGGACGCGCACCTGCTCGCGCTGCAGGTGCTGCGGTACCGGCGCGAGCGCCTGGGCGAGTACCATGCCGACACGGTGGACACCAAGATCGACCTGTGCACGACGTACCGCGACCTGGGCATGTGGCCCGAGGCGGAGCGCATGCAGCGCGACGTGCTGCGGTACCTGCAGGCGCGGCCCCCCGACCAGCTGCCCGAGGGGGGCGCCGACGAGGTCGACGACGAGATTTTCTGCATGCTGTACGCCATTGCGCAGTCGTGCAACAAGCAGGGGCGGTACAAGCAGGCCGAGGAGTTCGCGCGCGCCGCGCTGGAGAACCGCATCCGGAGACGCGGCGGCGCCGCGCACCCGCAGACCATATTGGCGACCGTCGATCTGGCGTACGTCCTCGTCGACGCGGGCAAGCTCCCCGAGGCGGAGCAGCTGAGTAGCGAAGCCTACGACGCGTCCTCCAGCCTAGAAAGCGGGCCCGAGTCCACCGACGAAGCCGTAACCGCCGCCGCAGCGGCGGCAGAGTCCCTCAGGGCGCTGGTCCTCTCGCGGCAAGACGGCCGCCTCGCCGAAGCGGAGGCCATGCAGCGGCGCGTCCTGGCGCGCTACGACGCCGACGATGACAACGACGACCTTGCGAGCCGTTTGACGGAGCTGCGCTTCCTTGCCGACCTGCTCGCCAAGATGGGGCGGCTCGACGAGGCGGCGGAGGCGGCGCGCGATGCGCTGGTTGCGGCGGAGGTTGCGGCGGGCGGGGGCGGAGACGAGGACGAGGATATCATTGACGGGCTGGCGGGGCTGGCTTCGGTGTACGGGAAGATGGGCCGTTGGGAGGAGGCGAGGGTGGTGGGGGAACGGGCGCGCGTGGCTGTCGATGGGTGGAGGGTGCCGGGGATATACGGGCATGTCAAGAGGCATCTTGAGGTGCTGAGGGCGCTAAAGCCGGTGTATGAGGCGCTCTCTGAGGAGGAGAAGTTGCTGGATGTTGAGCTTGCGGTTAGTATCCTCCCTCTCCCCCGCCTTCCTGCCCTCTGTGTGACGTGTTTGACGCTGACGTTTGGTGGCTGGTTAGATCAAGGCGCAGGAAAGGGGAAATACGGAGCGCCGGCAGAATCACCTCAAGTCGCTTGGGCTGGAGGACGAGCGCTTCCAGTTACATCATCCTGCAAAGACGGGCTGAAGGATGTCGCCTAGGAGCTTACAATTCTTTTGGATTTCGTACTTTTGGCTTAATGATCGTTCAGACAGACAACAAGAACAGAATCCGATCATTTCTTCTGACAATTGGCCAGCTCTCTTCCTCCGGAGCTGTAGCCCGAGTGGCAGAAGCCAGCAGGTGGGAATATCCAAAGTCAGGATTTTGTTTGTATACATCGGTGGGCTGTCCCCCACCAGTCCCCCCTTTTTCTCCATTATCTGTTCCGCTGCCACCCGGTCTTCCACTTGTGCTGCTTGAACCGGGGGAAGATGTGCGCCTCGGTGTTGAACACGATTTCGTGGAGTGGGAGGAAATCCGTCGGCGAGAAGAGGAGATACAGGTATTTGAGTGTTTCGGCCTAAAGTAAGCATCGACCAGTTAGCGTTCCATCTTTGTAGCAGCGGATAGGGGTAGTGCTTACCAGCCAAAAACTCTCCATGTTATCCCTCATAGACGGCGGGATGGCATTCACGTTGTTGAGGGACGTATAGCCCTTGCCACCGCCGGCGTTGGTGTAATCCTCAAAGGCCCTGAATATCTTCCACCCCCATTCTCGATACACCGGGTCCTCGGTAATCCGCCACATCATCAGAAGGCTCTCCACCGTCTCCGGGCGCTGTAGGTTGTGCGCGTCGAGGGGCTTGACGATGTAGTCCTGCTTCCACGCGGCCAGCGAGTCCTTGGTAGGACGGAGCCGCCGCTCTCCGGGCCTCGGCTGAAGGTCCTCGTTGTCTGCGTGGAACCAGGCAATCTCTGGCGCAAGGCCCGTCTCGGTTACCGCATACATGCCCCAGCAGGTCTTCATGATGTCCTTTGCCAGTTGCATCTGCTGTTCCTTTGCGGCATTCCATCCAGGCATCTTGCGCGCCTCGGCCACTGTATAACCCCCTGTTGCACCGAGGGCTATGGACCCCGGCAAGAAACAGACCAGGTGGTCCATCTTCGGCGACAGTGCCCCGCCAATTCCCTGCGGCAGCTCGGCGACGATCTTAATGCCGGATTTCCTTGTTGTTGTGATTAGGTGCTTCTGGATCCCAGCGAGGGCTTCCTCCCACATGTCGAGGTAGATGGGCTCTTGGCCAGAGGTCTGGAGGTATTGCTTGATTAAATACTCTGTTTCCACCTGGTTAGCAACTTTTCGGCTAGGAGCTGTTAGCCTGTGAACATGACTAACCATAGTATGAATCTCCGCGGCTGCCCAGACGGATCTCCGACGTGGTGAACCTGCCCGACTCAGGATGCACAAAGATGGGCAAGAGGCCCCCTTCCATGGCATTGTCGTCGAGGACTTTCATCACCTTCTCAGCCTTGCGCCAGTATGTCTCGTTGCTAGTCAAGTAGGAGAGGTATTTCATCTCGAGCTGCACGGTGGCTGCTTCCGCCATGGAAGACGAACCGCCGTCCGAGTGCGACGGAATCCCGACCTTGTTCCCGATATGCACGCTGGCATATGGGATCCCAGACCGCGAATCGTAGGCTGACAGCAGCCGATCCGCCAAGTCGACCGCCTTGGCCAGGTATATAGGGTCTCTGCGAGACGAAACGTCGGGAAGTCGGCTTGCGAGGTAATGGGCGGACAGGAGACCTCCCAGCATTCGGATGGTCGTCTCGAAGGTGTTGACATCCTGGTCTTGGTCGTAGGACAGGCTTCTTTGGAGCCATTTTCGGGCGTCTGCGAGGCGTGTCGTCAGGTTCATCACCATCATGGTGTCGAGGCTGTCGACTATGATCCATCCGAGGCCATTCGGGCTCATCTGCGAGCCTTTTTGCGACAAGGGATGGTACCTATCGTTGCCTACCGGCGTCGAGCCATGTCAGAAGATCCCACCGCAAGTATTGTGCGTAGGAAAGAGGAAGCAAAAAGACTCACCCCATGCGTGCTGGGAGTAGGCGTCCCAGCTCGTGACAAAAGCGCTCTTCACCTCTTCTTGCCGGAGATCCCAGTCGATCAATTTGGAACGGTAGTGATCAAAGCTAATCGGATTGTCTCCGAGCCACCGAACCGAGCCCCATGCAAGGGCTGATATGAAGCCGAGCGCGCCGAGGACATGTCGCACCGTCCATTGCTTTAGCGGGGTAGCTGTCGGCCATGATCGACTTTGTATGTCGGTATCTCCGGAGCTTCTTTTGCCCGGATTTCCCATTTTGCCTGATTAAGTTGAGGGGACGTTGAAGGGATGTTGAAGGGAAGAGTGATGGCTTGTCGAGTTTCCATGCTCCTGGCGTGGATTTTGTTGACTATGCGCAAGCGACTGACCTCCGGCTTCTTCAGCGTTTGCGCCGTTTGATAAATAGGAAGATGGCAAGTCGTTTTGTCGCGATCAAGCCAACGTGATTGATGCTGGGGTCCGAGCAAAGCTTGTGGCTTGTGCAACACAAGCGGGGAGCTCATAGGTCAGCGAGGGCGATTGCGTCCTGCAGTTACTTGATTCAGCGGTACGGGCCGCCGCAACAGCGCCTCTGATTGGCTGGGCACCCCATGCTAGTGCCCTGGCACGCGCCAAAATGGCGCCACATTAGTGCGCTGCTTCCCTGCCGATCCCTCGAGACTGTCCCGACTCGACGACGCGTCACTCGACCCACCGAGGAATTACTGTTGTCCTCACTGTTTGGACTCATTCTGTACTTGGCTATGAGTATCCTCTGTGCGATCCGATGCGCGGATCTTGACTGCGCTTCATAAAGAGCTTGGCCCCCAAATGCGCTGCAACCATATACAGTGCATCTATTTTCGTGATTTTGTGCTACCCCAGTGTTACCTCTGTGCCCCCATTTCGAACAGGGATAGCAGAATTCTGGTGGTAGCTCCACGGCCCAGCTGCTTGTCCAATTTCCCCTGCCGCTGCCGCTGTCACAAGAATGGCCCCTCTGACACCCGAGAGCTACCTTTCCGGCCCTACACTCTCGCTTCGCCCATGTCATCCATGCGGACGGCGTCTATTTCCGTGACAAATGAACCTGCACCTTCTCCAGCGCCCGCCTGCGAACCGTGCGGTTAGACCAGGATTAGGAGTGCCTCACTGATTAGTTACTCTATCCAGCTGGGCAGCCGTCAAAACGATTTTGTGGGCATATTGACGGACAAGGGGCCAGCGGTAAGACAACCTATCACTGACTGCTTATTCCTTCTCTCCCAGCGGCAATTATCTGGAGAGTGTGTAGGCCTGCCTGACATGTCCGGGTCCTCGACCATGGTGGCACGACGATGAACATCACACCCACAACGCACACCACCAGATCCGTGTGATTATCATATATTGCTTCCTCGTCAACATTGGTCCATTCCTGGTTCTGTTCGTTGAGGAAATCGAGAAGTAACGTCTCTACAGTGTTCTTAATTTGTTTTAGTAAGCAATTAGGTCCTTCTATTGATCGGTGTGACTGGTATATTTGGATCTCTGCCCCATGTGGCCTATCATATTGGCCATTGGGAGCATCTCAATTCATGGAACCTTGCTTTCAACGGGTGATAAATGAATCGAGTCGTAGGTATCTCAAGCATAATTTTAACAATCAATGGCTCCTCACCTTCTCAGTCGTCCTATTCTCAAGAAGGCCTTTGAACTCCGCGCTCCGTGGACTCTTCGTAACTGTCCTTGTGATGCACCGTCTAATATACTGTCTATGATTCAGGTTTCTGGACTGAATCACTTGCTAAGCTATGGAACTCCACCTTAATTAACGCAGCTGAAGCATCCAAATCCTGGATGTGGACCTCCGAAGTGTCATTAAGTAGCACTCTAATGGGTATATGCTTTCCTTCCTTGCCGGTTTGCCTACCAGGGAAGAAGTCGAGGAGCGATTTATTGCACCCCTCGCATATGTACGCCGCAAAGGAGTACGTATGCACATCCAATCTCTATCCCCTGAGGTGGCAGAGCTCGTACGGAAAGGGGTAGAAGCGGTGGTTTGTGTGGAAGAGATCTTGTCAAGTCTCTTCATCTTTTTGGCTTTAATATCGTTCGGGTATGCACTTAGGAAGCCATGACACATCATCGCAGTTCGAAGCTTGCACCCCGGTATGATGTCACCTCCAATCTGCCCGGCTATTCAGTCCCTCGATGGTCAGTCTATTCTTGATTCAGTTGGGTGTTACTTTTCTTCTACCTCACCTGTAATAATGGGCCAATGCCGAGTCTGAGTCTCCGATTCCTCTCCGACACTTCCGCGTTCCGCGCTGTACGTAATTCATCGTTGAAGGGGATGTTCTCAAGCCGGCTCCCACCGACTCTAGTCGATCAAGTTTCCTAGGCACATCTCAAGCGTAGTCTCGCTTGTAGCTCATGTCCAGTCAGAGCCAGCCACATCTGCAGGCCCAGCTTGACTAGAGACGTATGTTGAAGGATGCTAGACCATGGAACAGGTTTGAATCCGATTTCATCCTATGGGCCTCCGATTCCGGTGCTCTGACGGGCCAACCTGAACCCGGAGGATCATATCGATACTGTCCCAGACCCGAGACTTTTCCCGTATGTATGTCTGCATGCAGCTACGGCAAGTAGATTCGAATCATTGGAACGCGCATGAAGGCGACGAAGAGGGCACAGGGAATAGGCAACAGAAGGGCTAAGCGAAGGAAACCACATCCTGACATCGGGTGAACAAGATCCAGGGCTAAGGATTCAAAATGTTATCAGATGATCTGATTAGATCTGATCCCAGGAGGCCATTGGACGATCTTCTTCGACGAACCCCCACTCCCTGCAGCCAGCATATGCATTTACGTTGTGCCAAGTGCCCAACCGAGCCATATTATGGACAATCTCTCGGGATGTTTGTCTTAGTGCTCTGCGTTCCGATCACTTCGCTCCTGCCAGCGGGGCTGGGAGCTGTCATAGTGAGCATAGTGGATGTTACCCAGCTGTGGGAATGTAGTCATTATATGCTCTCTTACCATAGCTTCAAGAGAGTCTGTAACTATATATATTCGCGTCGATCCCTCCTCCTTCTCACGTCTCATAGAAGTAACTCCAAAAGCCGACCACAATCAGTGAGACTTCCTTCATATATTCAAACCGACCAAGACCAATCAAAATGAGAGCCGCACCAATCCGGGCCGTTGTCGGCCTCTCCCTAGCCTCCTTGGCTTCCGTGACCACGGCATTCCCTCTGTGTGCCGTAAGACAGTCCCCCTCCCCCCCCCAAATCTCGCTCTCCCTCTACCCCTGACTTGAATCCTCGGCTCACCCCTGTCCCTGACAGCTGGACTGCTTCGACTACCTCATGACCACCTACCCTCCCCTCACCTGCACCGAGGAGAACATGTTCCTCTGCTTCTGCAAGAGCACGTTCCTCGCCCTCTCCTACCGGGACTGCGCCTGCGCCAACTGCACCGCCGCCGACGCCCCCGAGGCGATCCAATACGGCCTGGACGTCTGCGGTGGTAAGTGCTGGGCTTGTCGACGGATGGGATGCGATACTTGCTGACAGAGGAACCTAGCTTACAATGCTCCGATCAACTGGCTCCCGACCACCTGCCCCAAGTAGAGACTCAACACCGCTGGAAGTCATGGCTGCTGTTACGCGGTTTCTTTAGCGGTCGTTGAGTGCCATACCGTACGGTACATCTTCGTTTCTACAAGGGGGGAATAGCCTAGGAATACACGTGACTGTCAATCCTTCTTACGCCTCCTTCTCAGTGACATCTCCGATACCGCATCTACCTCCCCCTACCCCTTTTTTCTGCTGCGGCCTAACCCTTCGGAGATGTCGCTTCTCCGTTCGCCAAGAGACCCCTTGCTATCCTGATTGGCCTGACGCCCCTGAAGGAGGGTAGATTTTCCACCTACATCTGATTTACTTTCTAATGTCACTTCGGCCGTATAAGTCCTGACATCCAATTAGTCCTCACACGGGCTGTTTGATCGAGGCACCCGTCACGGGCAATACCCAAAGCCACAATCCGATCCCGGACATTATAATAAGGGTGTGGACTGGGAGAGAGACTACCAAGGTCTGTCCTGTGCGTGGCCCAGACACCAGTAAGACCTCGGATCTCGGCAAACCGAAAGCCAGGGGCAAGTACACAATCGTAGAGATGGCCTTTGGGCGCATGGCAGATAACAGCTACGTCTCTCTAAAAGTAATACTTGATTCGAGTTGGGAAGTCGCGACACAGCACTCATTCACAGGACCGACCGCCGAACGGCTCCGTGAACCTGTACACACCAGGCAGAGCAACAAGGTAATGGCAGGATCGGCGAACCACGACCCAAAGTACGGCCCAGGTCCCGTGTCCATATTTCCCGTCCCGGTTCCTACTCTTGATCATAAGGCGTTGGGAGATGTGTACCAGCGACTGGTCACACAGTGATTCATACGACTCGAAAGGCATGCTGCCTGCTGGATTGAGATAGAAAACGGCCCTGAAGGCGGAAAACCAGGGTGGTGAAACCGGTCGAGGAAGGAGGGGATGTCGGCATTGAAGAGGTAGAGATATTCAGTGTCGTACTGTCGGCAAAATACACTTGAGACTGGAGTATCCGGCCAACCCACAGAAAGTCAGTTAAATAGAATCAGAGAAACGTACCTGGAGCGCGGGTCGGGTAACCCGAAAGTGTGATATCTTGTCTTCCAGCACCTCCTGTAGAATGTCTGGCCACTGTTCCTCTGTCATGGCGAGTGATGTACGGATGGCTCAGGGGCTCTGTAGGAGTGCGGTTCTTGAATTGGAGTTTGAACACGTCCCAAGAGAGGTGTGTCTGATCACTTGTAGAATATGGATGGTTGAAGAACCGGTTTGGCGCTGGCTTTCCATGGACCTGTTGGTTGAAGGATGCGACGTTCGATGCACACACCCTCCGGGTTGATCGTGGAGAAGGTGATGCATCTTTTCGATGGATAAACGACGAGCCAAAAGTCAGGCGACGACGGCGGCTTCGGTTTGCCATGAAGTTATGGTCGATGTGTCGTTGTTGAGGGTACTTGAAAGGGGTTGTCGAAGGAGGATTGCACCAGTTTGAGATGGCGGGAAGTCTAACACAGGAGATTTACCAGAATTCGTGCCAGGAGGCGCCCCCTGTGCACAAAGAAAGCTCATAATGGTAGTATTTTATGCTCTATTGTCGGGTCGCCTACTGTGGTCTATGCATGCATGCCGAGCCGCCGGCCGGATATCGTACGCCATCTCTTAGCACTAATTAGTGGACGGTGCGAACCATGCAGCTGGGGGTCCTGAACTTCGACAACTTGCATGATGTCAAGACTCAGCAGTAGGTTGACTTTAGGGTGCCTCAACCTGTTGTGCTCTGTGCAAGTCTACCTCTCTTGAGGTCAGCCTGGCATCTGATCGCTCAAGCGGATTCGTATTGCTTTCTTTTGATATTACAGTGGCAGATCAAGGTCTGGAACTCGAAAGGGGGAGGCAAAGATAGCTACAACCCAGCATTCACTTTGATGATGTGGGTACATGTTCAGCAGTTGGTCCCTTTCTCACCCAATTAGAGGGGTGGGGGTAGGTCGTTGGAGGTTCGGTTGTTGAAGACGGACGGCCTCAGCCGAGGGTGCCGGATCCGGAACCACATCAAGCCACCTGAAAAGCAGAGTTGGAAGAGAAGTGAGAAGGTTTGGGGGACCAATCAGGATAGCCAAACTAGCGAGCAAATATAGCCCTCCCACCGGGGACTACCTAGCCGCCGTGGGGAGGCGAGTTGCGCCTGCTTCAAGTGACTTGGGAACGACGGGCCAGAAATGGAAGAGAAGCCCGAGTCTCCAACGCACCATTACCCGGTTTGGGCACCATCCCTGCGACAAGGATGTAGCATAGCGATGGCGGGTATCGGTGGTGGGTGCGAGGTGGGAAAACTAATCATCGTCGCGCACGGCCAAGATGAGAGTGGGGGTTGATGCGAATTGTTGGACGATGCAAACGAATATGGAAGAAGGTGCAGGAACGCTCGTACATATTGGTGTGCGCTGAGCTAGTCCTAGCTCGGTGATATGAGGCCAGGGGACGAGGTCCAGCTTTCTTGGCGGCAACTGGGTGACTCGTGTATGCCTACCAAGTCGGGCGGACCACGCGGGCGGGACTGGGTCCTTTTTTCGTCTTGTTATTGTTATCAGATCCATGATTGAGAGTCGACTAACCGGTTTGGATCCAGGTGCCACGCTGCTGCATGGCTTGGCATACATGGGTGGTGTTCCGTTCTGGCCGGCCACTTCATTCAGCCAGACCAGGACCAGTGATGCGATGCTACAGTACCTAGATGCCCCGGGCTCTCCCCATGTCAAGCTACAGGGCCGAGAAGAGCTCGCGGACAGGTATCATGCAACACCAGATATCCCACCGGAGACGTGGTGGGAAATTCAAGGAATAATACCCTGAATGGAAAACCCTGCTCGCATCAATCATGCATGGTAGTCTTGACCCCAGCCTCCGATTCCGGTGCTGAGTGGGGTGTTGATTCTCTAGCGAGGCGATAGATGGAACAAATGCAGTTAGCAAAAAGCCACGCGCGTGGGCCAGTGGGGAATTTTCACCACCAGTCGAAGGCCCAGATTATCAGATCATCTGATAACTCTAAAATTATCGGGTCAAGCTCGAGAGTACCTCGTGAGAGGATTCTTATTATTGGCCAGATATGTTTGTTGGAGCAGTTGTTTACCGGGGTAAGACATTTATCAGATCTTGGCCCCTGCTCGCCAGCAAATCTCTTTTTTCTTCTGCTTTTCTTTCCCGCAGGCACAATTGGAGCTAACGAAGAATTATTGGAAATCATGAGCCAGGGTACCATGCCGGCCACCCAAAACACTCCGATTGCGAGGTATCTACGGAAGTACCTCGTTGGAGTTTTCACCCCCCAAGTTATCTGATCTCCAAGCTTCCAATGGAGTGGCAGCAAAGCTCGTTTCCTTGACGGGTTTCCGGCTGTTGGCGCTATCCCCCCCTTCTCCCCCCTGCCCGGCCCCTGACGAAGAGAGGCCATGGTTAATTGTCGGTTGCTGGGTGCCAACCAACACCTTTACGTAAACTATCATGAACGCCACAATGCCCTCATCGGCCGAGTACGGAGGGGGGCACATTCCGCTATTCTTGGCTTCAGCCGGGGCCTTCCTGCATGCGGACGGCGCGTCCTTAGCTGATGGCGGATGATCTCGGCAGACTGCATGGCAGCTAGCTGGACTTGTATTAAAGTCTTCCGACTGCCTGCATCCCGTCGAGGGCAATTCCACACCACCTCCTCAACATCAAGCACTTTTCGACAAGTCGTATACACTCGTTACTTTGCTTATATAAACCGGGTCACTCGTTGATATCAGCAAACATAATCCGTTGACTTGTTCGACTCTTACCGCTACCATGAAGACCTCCTCGTCCCTCCAGCTCGCCGCTGCCGGCCTGCTCAGCCTGGCCTCGGTGGCCCTGGGTGTCCCGTACTGCGCAGTATGACGCCCTCCCGGAACTGCTCGACAACACGCGAGTTCGCTAACCCCGTACCTTCCTTCTCTAGATCACATGTTTCCAGGACGTCATCACCGACCACCCTCCCCTGTCCTGCACGGAGGCCAACATGTATCTCTGCTTCTGCAAGGCCGAAGATCTCCAGGGCTACTTCCTCGACTGTGTCTACTCCGAGTGTGGCGCTGATGCCGACGAGGCTGTCGACTTCGGCGTAGACCTCTGTCAGGGTAAGTTCCCAACTCAACCTTGTGTCGCGCAGTGGAAGTGGACGTCCAGCTAATCACGAATGCAGAGCTCGGTGTGCCCATCACCGTTCCTCCCCGCCCCACCGTAAGTGAAAACAACCAACTGGCATGACTTTCGTCTTCCCAGTCTGGCCACTCTCCATCTCTTCTTGAACTAAGCTAACCTCATCAAGCCCTCGGCTCCTTCCACGGATGCCCCGTCGACCCCCAGCGCCACCAACAACCCCCCGGCCAGCGAGCCGACCAGCAAGTCGACCGGCGCCCCCAAGCCCCCGACCTCCAGCAGCAAGCCCTCCGGCGGCGACTCGACCAACTCCCCGCCGGCTGAGCCCACCGCCAGCGGCGAGCCCACCGACACCTCCGTCCCCGAGCCCACCGCCGGCGAGTCCGGTCCGTCGGGCTACCCGACTGCCAGCGCGTCTTCCGGCGGGTATGCGAACTCGACCTCCACCGACAGCGGTTCCGCCTCCGGTTCCGCCTCGGCCAGCCCCACTGTCGTGACCGTCAACATGGTGAGTTCCGCCCCAGGCTGCGTGCATGCCCATGGTTTTTCGGCTGGGTTGCTAATCTATATCTCCACAATAGGGTTCCGCCAAGGACGCCAGCGCCGGTCTCCTGGCTGCTGCTGGTATTGCCATGGTGGCCTTCCAGCTCCTCTAAAAATCGGGTCTTGCCCGGCATGAATTTGGACGAGGTACGAAGGGTCGGGTGCGGATGTGGATGTATACTTCTCATTCTAATGTAATGGTATTTAATCACGGCAGCCTGGAGTCTTAGCAGGGGGCGCATTTTGAAGTGCATCTCTGTGCAACACGGATATTGCCCTACATTATTAATAGCTACTCTAGCTAGTCTGCAACTTTATTTTAACACGCTGGGTAGCTCATGCTCCATGTCTCAAATCAATCAGACGCCAGGCGAAGAGGATCTTGCCATCAAGCCATCAAATCAACCAAGTCGCCCAGGTCTACCACCACATGACACCTTACCGTGTAACTCTAGCAAGGAGAGTCCGTACAGAAAGTAAATTACTCCCGGGGCCTGAGTGAAGTTGCACAGGAAAGGAATTCATCGAAGAAAAGGCTTGGTTGTGGAGGCAGGGGGGATAGGATGGGGGGGGGCGGCCGCAGTCTCCGCCACCGCACCCGCACGGAGAGATTTCCACCTTCACTGGTGGCTCCTCAGAGAATGATAGGCAATGATGGGTTTCAATATCATGATTTCCCTGTGTGCTGGCTCTTATTGGCGTTCAAGCAAAGGTCTTCGAGCTGGTCTTGCTGGATTGGCCCCCCAGCTCCATGTTTGAGCCAGGAGATTGGGTCTTCCCTACCATGGAGGTGACCAGAAGATAGGTACCTGCCTGGAGACAGACCACACCTCACACCGTATCCAAAATAATAACCTTCGTCTTCCACGTGACGACGCTGTGGGTTTCATCTCACCTAACTTACCGTCATCACCGGGTACATATGCGCGCCAGCGAACCTTATCGGCGGACAAGGGATCAGCACATCACCTGTTCCGGCAATCCCACCCCATCTCTTACCTTCTCCTCCGCAGGAGACGTCAGCATTTACCGAGGAGATCCGGCTCTTGAAACCAATGGACCTTTGGCCCCTAACAACGCACACCGGGGGGAGGCTTGGCATTACAGGAGAAAAAAAGGGGGCTGCCGAACAAGGTATCAGTTTGACTCGACAGTGCCTGCGGCTTGTGTTTCGAACGAAAGAAACCGAGAAGGCGTACGATGATCCCGAGCACGGGAGCAGGTGCAGCAAACCCCACCCTTTCCGACCAAACCAGCCCTCGATCGGCGCAGACGTCTAGGGCCGTCGCGCACCTCAGCGCCGAGAGGCTGGCGAGGAAGCGGGCCATCGACAGGCAGAGCCAGAGGCTCCAGAGGCGAGTTTTTTGGTGGTTTTTCTCCCTCTCTTTCCTCCCTCCCTCCGCTCCTTATTCTCTCTCTTCTCTTCTCCCTCCGGCATTACATTGGGGGGTCTTAATTAGATGGGGCTGACTGACATGCATTCTCCACATTAGGGAGAAGACCAAATCGCGCATCATCGAACTCGAAGAAGAGGTCCGTCAGCTCAGGGAAAAGTTAGAAGCAGTGGAGCGGCTGAACTCCCGACTGGCCCAGGACGCGCAGAAGACGAAGGCGGCGGTTGCGTCGGCGGTGACCAGTTTGCAGGCCGTTCCGGCGGTGTCAAGCAATAGGCAGCAATGGCGACCATCTGCCGGTGCATCGACAATCGGTGAGACGTCGGGTAAACCCGACATGGACACTCGGCATGACAAGGCAGCCTCTATGGTGGCTTTCTCCAACGATACTTCTCTGCCCCTCCAGTCCTTCGTGGCCTCTGGGGATTCGATTAGGTTCGACGACCAAGATATCGACCATGGAGCGTGGGACAATGTTGGATTTGTTGGGTTTGACATGAAACCTCCAACAGCCAGCAGTGGATGTGAGTGTGTCCCGCGGGGGCTTGTTGACGACTCCCTTTTGTTTCTCTCATTAACCTGGAAGATGACTTACAGACGACCCGAACCCCCTTCCCTCGGTCCCAAATACCTTCCATGCCACCGGGTACATGCCTTATTCGATGCAGCAGTTCGAGAGCGACTTCAACTTTCCACAATTTCCATCCCACGTAGCCCTAGACTCGCCCGCGGTAACATACCATTCGAGACTACAGGCGAATAACGCCCGCGCAGCGAAGCCCATCTGGGCCATCACGCCCAGCTACTGCGACCCGACTTGCGCCACGGACAGACTTCTGCTCAAGTTGGTCCAAGACCTGAGGGCAGCCCACAGCGGTGACGGTGACGGTGACGGCTGGGAGGAGGCGAAGGAGGCAAGCTTTCCGAGCGCCAACTCGTTGCTGGATTCCATGAAGGTCGACGTCTGTCGGCCATTGGCATCGGCGATTGCGAGGCATCTTGTAGGAGAGATCATGGTATCTTCATTACCTGAGAGCGCAGCGGTAAGTCCTAGTCCCCCGAAGGGAGACTGAACCGCGAACCTTGAATGCTGACGTCGACAGTTGCTGTACATGACAGGCATCATCCTACGTGTAGGTTGAGAGGCCCAGTCCCGTTACTTCTTGCAGGTTGCTTACCCCGCCACTGACTGACATGGCAATTCACAGTGGGTTATCTGTCCCGCGGAATCATACTACGACGCAATACCGGACACATGGAGACCTACCGGAGCCGAACTTACAACCCCTCATCCCATATGGGTGGGGATCATGCCGTAGTGAGCCCTGCGTTTTCCCCTTTCGCCGTGCGGAGGGATGGCCTCGCTGACGGTACGGTTTCTGTGGTTCACTAGCACCATCTGCCGCGACAGCATCATACGCTTCATGGATTACACGAGGCAGGAGGAGTTCAGGGACATGGCCCGGGCCACATTCTCCGTCAATTGGCCGCGCGACGGACATGCGATAGTTGAACGCTCCCCGGAAGGGGGAGTCGTATTGACGGAAGGGTTCAGGGCGCACGCACGAGATCCAACCAACTGGACATTCGGGCAGGCCGTTGTGGACAGTTTCCCCTTTTTGGCGGGCAAGATCAAGGTTGGTGGTAGTGGCTATCCCGCACAGTAATAGTAATTATCCTCTCTACGATCCAAATCTATCCTTCTATCCCAGCCGGTGCGATTGAGTTTGCTAGGTAGAAGCGTGAAATCGCTGGTAGGTGGCTGTCGTGACTTCTAGATAAGGCAGGTGTGACGGGGGTGGCGGCGGAGATAACGCCGATAATCTCGGATTCTAGACCAGGTCGACCTACGTCATCACCTAGCATAATAATTAGGTAAAGGAAACACCCAATCAGCAAGCCTGCTTACTCCTGCTTACTCCCCCCACATCACACATCAGCTCAATCCACAAACCTCAACCAGTCACCGATTATCTGTAAAAGCCTGACACCATCCACCATCCACTAGTCAACCACCTCAGATGTCTTCACCGCGTTGACAACGCCCTCCATCATACCATGGTGAGCGTCAACGTGGCCGCCGCCGCAGCCGCCGCCGCCGCCAACAAGAACAACCCCGCCTCCTCGTCCTTGGGCTCCTCCCCGCCTTCCTCCCGCCGCCCGCTGCTTCGCCCGCCGAACCGCCTACGGTCGAGCGGCTCCTTCCACGCCGGCGCCCCCTTTCCTCAGCTCTCACCCTACGACGATGACGGCCGCCGGAGGAAAAGCACCACCGGCGGAGGCTCGACGCACAAGTACCACACCTTCCCAACGGCACCACCCAAGACGGCCTCGGGGGGCAGCGGCGGGCACGGACACGGACATGAAGACGGGAACGGGCACGATCACGAGCGCGGCTCGACGCCGCTTCCGTGGAAGCAGCTCGGCCTGCTAGCGCTGGTATCCCTGGCGGAGCAGACGGCCCTGAACTCGATATCGCCCTACCTCCCGACCATGGTATCCTCCTTCCCCGAGATCCCCGCGGGGCACGCGGGCGCATACGTGGGGCTCCTGGCCTCGGCCTTCGCGCTCGCGCAGCTGGCCACCAACCTCCTGTGGGGCTACCTCTCGGACACGGTGGGGCGCAAGCCGGTGATGCTGCTGGGCACGTCGCTGCTGGGGCTGTGCTTCGGCGCCTTCGGGTTCTGCCGCGGGTACGGCCAGCTGGTGGGCGTGCACGTCGCCATGGGCCTGCTCAACGGCAACGCGGCCGTTGTGCCCACGTGCCTGGGCGAGGTGACGGACCGCTCCAACCAGAGCCGCGCCTTCATCTGGCTGCCCGTCATGTACAGCATCGGCGGCATCACGGGCCCCGCCATGGGCGGCCTGCTGGTCCGCGACGTCGGCGACGGCGCCTACCCCTTCCTGGCGCCCAACATCGTCAGCGCCGCGCTGCTGTTCGCGAGCGTCGTCGTCCTGGCCGTGTGGTTCGACGAGACCCTGGACGGGGTGGACCGGAAGGCGCGCGTGGCGGGGCTCGGTTGGGTCGAGCGGGTTTTCGAGTGGCGGTGCTTGCGGTGCTTGCAGCGGCGGAGACGGGGCGAACCGCAGAGCGCGAGTTCGAGGTGGTTGGCGGGGAGCCGCGATACCGGGGTCGAGAGCGCGCCGTCATCGCCGTCGTCGTCGTCGTCGGGAAGTAGCGACGGTTCCACCGAGAACGAGGGTCTCCTCCAATCTCAACGCCCCACACCCACCCATTCCGACGACGACGATCCCGCCGACGGCAACAAGATGGGATCCGAGCAGAAATCGGCCTTCCGCGAGCTGGCCAATCGCACCACCCTGGCGGTGCTGGTGACGTACCTCTTCTTCCAGCTCTCCAACATCTCGTACAACTCTCTGTACCCCATCTTCGCGTCGGCGCCGCCCCCCACGGGCCGCGGCCTCGGCCCCGAGACCATCGGGCTGTCGCTCTCGTTTGCGGGGCTCGCCACCATCCTCTTCCAGCTCACGCTGTTCCGCCCGCTCAAGGCGCGCGTGGGGAACCTGGGCACCTACCGCGCCTCCCTGCTGGGCATCGCCCTGAGCATGGCGCTGATGCCCTTCGTCGGCCACTCGGACGAGAAGCCCTGGTTCAGGCTCGGCAGCGGGAGGGCGTGGCTGTACGCCGAACTCGGGGTCGTGCTGCTTCTGAAGAACGTCTGTGCTGTTGGGGGGTTGAGCAGCGTGATGCTCTTGGTGAGTTCCATCTATCTACCTTGCCGGAACAGTGGACGTTTTCCATGGTTTGCAAGGCGTGGTGAAGCTAACGACACCCAACAGATCAACAACTCGGCGCCCTCCCACGAATCCCTGGGCACCCTCAACGGCATCGCCCAGACCCTCTCCGCCGCCGGCCGCAGCGTCGGCCCCTTCCTCTCGGGCGGCATCTTCACGCTGTCGATGCGCGTCAGGCCCAAGGGCGAGGCCCTGGCGTGGGGCCTGTTCTCCGGCATCGCGCTGGCCGGCTGGCTAGGCGCGTTCCTGATCAGGGGCAGCGATCTCGAGAGCGAGGACTGGGTCGGCCAGGATGACGAGGAGGAGGGGAGCGGCGGGGATGGGGACGGGGATGAAGAAGCTTGCTCGAGCGATCCGGAGAGATGATGGCTCTGTCCGCGGACGATGTATTTTGGGGGGGCTTCTTTGGCTGCATTGGGAAGGGCGGTTTAGGCGCAACGACTATGACGGGGGAGTTTTGGATAGACGAGGGTTTTATTTGGGCATTTTATTTGTAATAGCATTAACCAGCGAAACAATCTCGACTTACGCCATTTTATCAAGCCTAGCTAGGCCTGGCCCAGCAAGGCCAGATCTACTTCTCCTCCTTCACCCCGTCAATATACACGTCAACCTTCTCATTATAGAAGCACAGCCGGTTCTGAATCGCAGCAGACTCCGCCGTCGGGTACGTGTAATACCACACTGCATCCCTAATCTCCCTACCCCCGACCCGGAGGTGGTAATAGCTCGCCTGGCCCTTGTACGGGCAAAAGCTGGTCGTGTCGCTAGGCACCAGCGCCCCCCAGTCGACGACCGATGTCGGGGACAGGTAGTGGCGCGTGCGCAGGCGCGTCTCGTGGAGGAAGACGTTGTTGGCGCTGCGCGCGACCACGATCCCGCCGACCTCGATGCGCACCTCGCGCGACGACGGGAGGCACTCGATGCGCGTGTACGGGTCCTTGGGGTGCGTGCCCAGGAGCTTCTCGTCCTCGGCGAACCACGAGTCTGGGCGGGCGTGACTTAGTGTTTGCTCGCTCTCCGTCGTGGTAAGGGGTATGCGAGGAAGAGGTATTAATTATATCCTAGACTCACCGAGCGACTCCGCCGGAATCTTCACCAGGCCGTCCAACGGGCCCTTTGAGAAGCCCGCCACTTGGATGTCTCGGCCATCGAGATGGAGGGTGCCGATCCAGAACCCCTTCTCATCCGTCTTGCCCTTGGAGATTTCCCCTGGGCCAGCATCTAGAGCCTTCAGGGGGATGTAGAAGACGGGATCTGGACGACTTATCAGCCACATGTCGCTCAGGATTTCAGCGGTTATCGGTCAAACTTACAATACTGGTGCTCCCAGACGTAGACTGCGTCAGTGGTATCGAAGAGCCAGTGTCCACCGAGAAGGCCACGGACACGGCGATTAGCCGGCTCTTGCTTTGTTGGGCCGTCAGTAGCGAGCTTGACGGCAAGCTCGGAAAGACTAATTAGTAATTAGTATTACAAATTAGATTCCTTGACAGCCCAGTATTCAATGGCGAAGCTGTCGGAGTGATCAGTCGAGGGCTTCCTCACCTCAGTCGTGAAGGAGCCATGGTTTAGGTAGGTAGATAATTCTCATGAGGTCTTGCTGGGGATGGTTTATGAAGAATCTTATGTCTGGGTAGGTAGGAGTAGTTCTGTGATATATGTGAGTTAGAGTTGCTTGATGCGGGGAAATTGCGTGACGCTACCAAGTTCGAATGTGTAAGCAGAAAGAAGCCCGTTACCTCATTCCCAAGCCCGAACATGTGCTTCCATGAAGAGGGACATATGATTATTAATTATCAATCTCAGCATTGTTCTAGCTACGTAAGAGGAGTGATCACGGTTTCTCCCCGTGGGTTGTTGGCCAGCTCAGGGTGCAAATCCCACAGCCAAGATCCCGTGATGCGTCCACTGTTCTTCTACCATCCAATCAACACAGATCGGATAACCTACACACTAGCTTCCCCTACATATCCTAACATAATGGATGATGAGGTGGAAATGCAAGCGTTTAGAGAGATACGAGGGGGACGGAATGGAACGTTTAGTTAGACACGTATGGTATACGCATGTGCGATCATTTCGCCAAGAGATCCTATCAAATTAGGTACATGGACAAAACATTGCGCCCGTCCCATGCCCTCGGCCGACCAGTAGTGGATCGTAACACCAATAATAAACACCGATAACTCAAAGCTGATGATTTACAAACAGGGGAAAAGCTGGCAGGAGGCAGGTTTCCTGTGTCTAGTTCCCGACTAAACTTGTCCATCCTTCCAAAAATCGAGCGAGAAATGGACTTTTGGGGCTCCGGCTGGCTCCTTGCGGTAGGAGTATGTACAAAACTGCAGCGTAACCACATCGGTGGACATCTTCGAGGGCACCGGCTGGCTCCTTGCGGTAGGAGTATGTACAAAACTGCAGCGTAACCACATCGGTGGACATCTTCGAGGGCAAGTTGGACTACCCTCCAGTCCTGCCCTCGCCGATTGCCGCCCACGCCGTTGCCATCGCCATTCCGTCGTAGTCGCGGGTTTTTTTCATGCTCCAACTCTCTAAAGATTTTTGGCAGCCCAGAACCCCTACCCGAATAGCCAATTGCACCTGCCCGCAAAGACAAACTCTACTTGCAAGTAGGTAATCAAGCCATGTTATGAAATAGCCAAGTAAGGCAAGTTGGATAAAGGCCAAGTCAAGTGACCCGACTGTCAGACCCTGGCGAGCAGCTCAGAAGAAGGACGAAGAATCGATCCCAGAAAAGATGCCATCCCACTGAAACCCCTCCAGGTCCGCCCACCCCTCCAAGATCTGCGCCAGCTCGTCAGAATACGCCATCCGCTCATTCCCACCAGGCGACCGACCCGCCATATCGACGGCGCCATCGCCGCGATCATCACGCAACCGCGCCGCAGCAGCAGCGTCGTTGCCCCCGTCGACCTCGTCACTCCCCCCAGGCGACCGCGGCAGCGGACCCCGCCGGCGGAGCCCGGGCGGAAGCGGCAACCCGTGCTTCCGGAGAACCAGGGTCAGCGACTCGAGCAGGTCGGCGGCGGTGCGAGACCGGCCCACCGCCGCGGCGTCTCCGAGGATTCGGATCGCGTCGGCGACTTCACTACCACCACTGACACCGACACCGATACTACTAGCGCTGCCGCCAGCACACGCGTCCGCCAGCAGGGCGATGGTGGCGACGAAGACGCCGTACAGGATGCCCGGGAAGCGCAGCCGGGTGGGCACGAAGGGGTGGTCCTCGCGCTCGAGGCGCGTCTCGGTGCGGATGATGAGCCGGGCGGCGTCGAGGCAGGCGTCGCGGGAGCGGGCGTGGGCGGGGTCCGGGTCAGTGTCGGAGGAGGGCTGCCGGCCGCGGGCGAGGTGGGGGAGGTGCAGCTTGCAGCGGTGGGTGTGGACGAGGGAGTTGAGCATGTAGGCCTGGATTATGATGCCGTGGGCGCGCGGGGAGCGGTCGTGGTTGGGCTCGTCAGTCTCCAGGTTGAAGAAGGGGGGGATGTCGGCCATGAACCGCTCGAGTTCGCCGTCAATAGCCATGATGTCGCCGTGACCCCAACCGTGCCTGCCTAGGAGGTGGTTGCGGTCGACAATGCTGCGGGTGAGCTCGGCGAGACGGATCCTTTGCAAGGAATAGGACATATCTGTCGGGTGAGATATCGGCTTCTCGACAATATTGGCCCCATCGGACAGGTCTTCGTCATTGATATTGCGAGGTTTATTGACTACCATATGGTGGGGATTACTCTGATAGATGCCTTCGGTTGGACCGCTAGATCTCGCAGCCAGAAACCTGTTTGAAGGTAATGTTAGAACCAGTCTAACCTTAGGTTCATTCAAAAGGTAAGGATACATACCAATCGGTGGCAACCAAATACCACCACACTCTCCGACCAATCTCGGCCCGAACCGTGTCTGCCGTGCCCGTATTGCTCGGATGGTCGCAGCGGTGGAGACCCAACTCGCGGCCTATCAGGAGAGCGGAGTATATCAAGGAGCGGTACCGCAGCGAAATCCCCTCAATATTGCAGACGACGAAGGAGAGAATGATGACACCCTGGAGTAGCTCTAGTGACAGGCAAGTTGAACGTTGGGCTGCGTCGAACACGTCCTGGGTCGCCCTGACCCAGAAGGGTGCCTGGCTGTTTGCTTCGGCCGAGGATGAAAATGGCTTGTGTCCGCAGTCTTGGTCATGGTCGGTCCAGGTGTAGGTTGCGCTCGCGAGTATGGCAAGAAGCAGCATCAAGTGGCCGGGCTCGACGCGGTCCTGGGCAGTCAATCGCACGTAGATTTTGTCGATAAATGCCGGCAATGAGGGAAGGTGGACGACGTGATGGATGTAGCTGACGTTGTTTATATACTTGCCCTGCAGGATCTTGGCCTCTTGGTACTGCGGAAGCCACACACACCTGGTTGGTTCCGCACCTGGGGTGAGCTGGCTGATGTAACTGGGCGCCTTGGGAAGATCATGAATGGGGCCGATCTTGAAGACAATGGTATCAGGAAAGGTCCGGTCCTGTCGAATTAGCCCTTGAGAGTTAGCCAAAAATACAGCTCAACAACACAGATTGACACGCCATTCGACGTACGTGGGAACTTTGCCCAATAGACACCCGCTCAAGCCAAGCAACGTCGTCGCTCAAGTGCTGCAAGCGCGGCGAGCTGTCGGGGCGCTTGTCGGAGGGCGACGGGGTGGCCGGAGGTGGCACACGAGGGACAATCAGTAGATCCTCTGCCGGCCCCTCGCTGGGGGCATTCTCAACGCGGCTTTGAGTTGCCTGCTGCTGTGTTACGAGCTGCTCCAGTCGGTGGAGGCGCTCGAGCATGTCAGCCTGCACTGCATCCCGGTCTGAGGCGGTGGAAGGCGCAGGAGTGGCAGCAGCGACAACGGCAGGAGCAACAGGGTCGGTGGCAGGATCGAGACGACAGGCAATACCGCGAGATAGACAGTTGGAGCAGGGTAGGGTTCTGCTGCATCGGAGCTTGCGAGACCTGCAGAATTGGCAAGAGACGGGACGCTGGCGAGAGGTGCGAGGGGTGCGAGGATGGATGCCCCTGGCTTGCAGGCCCCGTTCCTTTGGCATAGCCAAGACAGGCAAGAATGGCAGTGTGGGTGATAAGATTTAATATGGAAGACGTCGGGTAGCCGTGGAGTTTCCGTGGGTAAGTCAGTGAGAGCGGCAAGCAGGCGGATTATGTGTGAACGGTATCGAGGATGATGTTGTTTGCCAGTTCCGCGGAGTTTCCGCGGGGGGTTGTTTCCGCGGGCAGGGGCATTTGGCTAGCCGTCGCTGTCACTATTGCTAAAGCACTCTTGCTGTGGCCGTCTCTGTTAATGTTGACATCGCCATTGCCGTCATAGAAGGTCACTTGTTCCGTGGCTAGCAGCTGATTAGGTATCGGCCATCATCGGCACCGACCTTCGAGAATTCGAGAACCCGAGTCTTCCGCATTATTAGACCACCGATGCGTCGCAATTAGCGTACATGCGTATAAGTAGCATCATACCGCCCCACCCTGGCTCTTATTTCGCAAAGCCCCGACAGATACCACGACACTACACGGCTAGAGTTGGGATACAAGGTGGTGTGGTGTGATTAGAGAGGACTGGCGGTAGATGATAATGAATCGAGCTTGCAGATTAACAACCCCCCCCAAGCATGCCGTCCAAAAGTCAGACCACATTCTTTTCAATTCTTAAGCCATCGCGTTTAGGATACCCAGACAAGGCTTGCAAACTCGAAAACGGCCCGGCACCCCCGATGCCTGCCCGTCAATCATCGCGGTGCATTGGGAATCCAAGATCGCACCGCAGCACCGACAGTGGTGTCTCCGACGGAAGACAGTGAATGGCGCCCCGCAAATAAAACATTCTTTGCAGGTCTCGTCAGCCATCCAGAACTCCCGGCCGAGAACCGGAAGCCTCATCTTGCTAAGCCTAGGGTCAATTATCTCGTCGTCGTCCTCCTCCGTGTCTCCCTTGTCGACGGCGGTATTCGCAGGATCAGCAAGGCCAACTCCGGAGATTGGCGACGTTGGTGTGTCGTCAATCGGAAGAGGGATGAAGTCGAAACCGCCTGCGTGTCTAAGCCTGGCAAAGAGGGTATCCATCCCGCGACGGATGGCGATAGAGCGCGGTCTCCACGTGCCAGGGATCGTCCGAGACCAGGCGTTGCGTGGAACTCTCAAGCCAAAGTTGAGAAAAGCTACAAGGTAGTCATGCTCTTGAGCACTATCGATGAGTCGAGAGATTTGAGTGAATACGGCTCCAAACTCGAACCCTTCTCGCAATAGCGAGTAGACTATATATAACTGCTTCGCCACCTGGCGTGGGTCTTTGGTCCTGGAGTTGCTTGTTTCAGGGGCCGCACAGGCGATTTTGAATAATCTCGTGACAGGTTCTTGCTGGTCCTTGCAATGGAGAGAGCCGAATTTTAGAATTCGATCAAAGGCTTCGATATCGAGGGCCCCTACCGCGGCTTCGGCTTCTTTGTGTCTCTCCAAGGGGCTCTTGCGATAGTGCTGCAGTATAGCCTCCTTATCACCGCCCGCAAGACAATATTGATCTGCTAGTCGCCCCGATCTGTCGGTAACATTCGGATCTGCACCAAAGCGCAGGAGTGTTCGGAGGATCCAGAGAGGCGGAGGATCAGAGGTTTCGTCGATTTCCCTGCAGGCGATGATCAACGGCGGATCTCGATACCGATGGGAGTTATCTAGCAAGTCTAGTGACAGAACCATCAGTCATTTGTGAGTATGTGTGGCCTGGTTTTTGGCAATATAATTAGTGGCCGGGCACACCAACCTTTGGCTGCTATCGTTGCGTTGACGTCCGCTCCTAGCTCCAGGAGCTTCTCCAAACATTCCATATTCGGTCCCGGGGAACGCAAGCTGGGACACAGCTCCATAAACAAAAACAATGCCTCGGTCAGGTCTCGTCTTGGGATTTGGTTACCCTCTGAGGACAGCTGAAGCATTGCAGTGGCATTTTCTACCAACCCTGCTCCTAAAGCCAGGACCAATGGACTTGTCTCTGCACTCTCGCTCGCCAATCTCGCTCCGGATTCGATCAGTAACTGCAGTATTTCGACCGCCCGATGGCAGGTTGCAAGGTATTGTACCGGTGACCGATCATTGACGTATGCCCAGTTCGGGTCTGCGCCAGCTTCTAGAAGAACCTTGGCAAAGTCCAGATCATCTCCTGAGTCATATCCGTCGACTGCTGCCGACTGTAGTGGACGACCCCAGGACATATAATCTTCCCACGTTACAACAATAAGTGCCAAGGGAGACATGGTCATTGGCCGCAATACGTCGAGATCGGCGAGAGCGTAGGTAGGCAAATTCAGACGCAACAAATCTCTATTCCATGATATGTTGGCGTTTGCGCCATGCTCCAACAGCAGTTTGAGGCCGGACAGGTTTCCGGTTACCAGAGCATGCAAGATGGCGCTCCCCGGTCCCGACGAGTTTAGTGAGCAGTCTGGATCGGCACCAGCTCGAAGTAGAACTTTGATCCATTCGAGTCGGTCGTAGCGACCAAGGTCGGGTAAGCGAAAACACATGTCCAGCGGTGTTCTGCCGCACTGGCCACTTGATGTGTCGACGCATGGAATCCTCGGATCTGCACCATGGGATATCATCTTTTCCACGATACCTAGGCGTTCTTCGTGCGCGACCTCTGCGAGACATAGCATCGTCTGCGCAACAATGTCTCCAAGCAGTTCCCCAGCTATTTTGACAGATTGCGGCCAGCCTGCAATAAACCTGGCAACCGATGAAATCATCGAGGGCTGTATTGGCTGAAATGCAATGAGACAGCGGAAGATCTCCAAATGCCGTTCACGAATGGCCCATGACAGAGCATCAGCGTGGTCGCCGGGTTTCCATGGCAATTCCAGGGAAGATTGGGCTTTGTTGAGGAGCCTCTTTAGCATTGATTGAAATCGCGGCAGCTCCTCCTCCACGAGAAATTCTTTGCTATGGGAAAGCCAGTTCTCGCGGGCATAGGCGAGGAACGCTCGCACGTCTGGGTCTGATTTGGTCTTCCTAGTGCTGCTACATTGCTGGATCAGCTGGACGATGTCGATATCGCGGTATTCGTGTCCCGCTGGGCGGAGCCACTTGGCTACGTTGACGACGGCGCCGAGAATCGGATCACCCCTGATGGCTTCCTGTTCAACCACAGATGATACGCTTGCCGACACATGATCCATGCCCACGACGGCGTCACCGCCTCTGGTCAGCTGAGTCTCAAATGCGTCGTAACTGAGATATGTGACACAGATGTAGCCCATCTTCATCTCCGCAGTAGTCGGTGAGAAACGAAAGACGCCGGTTCCACGAGTTGTTTTAGCCTCTGGGGGAGTTGACAGATATTTCAGCGCACTTGAGTGTATGTAGTTCACAGTCAAGTCCTCTTCATCCACCTCAAGCAGGCCTCCACCAGAGAGGTAAACGAGGCTATGGGCATCATAGGGGAACGTCGATTCGTCCCATTTGACGTTTCCTGGCTCCACGTTCAAGGCAACACGGAACTCGTCGAGAGTCAGTGGCCTTCGAGCGGATCCGACAATCTCGAAGACGCGACTCCCGTACCGGTTATCCACAATCCCGCAGAGGGCCCGATCGAACGCTTGGGGAAGGTCGGCTGGGAGATCTTCAAGCATATCACGGACGTCGGCGTCGCAGAGAATGCGTTGCCCCCCGTAACGCGGGAACAGAGCTTCGATCTGGAGGATAACCCAGAGGTACATGCCGTTAGCATTGGAGAACAGAAACTGCTTGATCGCTTTCGAAAGAGCGGGATTGAGAGGCCGCAGGGCCTGCCTTCGATCAATCTCATGATCGATATAAGTCTCGAGTTCCTCGTATCGACCCGCGCTAGTCATTGAGATCTTGTGCTGAACTTCAAAATGGGCACTGACGATGCCGCTGGTTATCGACTCGGTCCGGGTGGAAAAGCAGAGGTGCAACCGGCAAGACCGTAGCAATTTCGATATGGCGACCACGACTTCTTCCACATCCTGCGCCGAGCACTCATCGAGAGCGTCAAGCACAACGCAGTAACTGCGGTCTCGGGGTAAAATAGAAACGACAAAGTCAACCAACCCATCCATGTCAAGATCGGAAATATCACCCGGTGTTTTCGCTGCGAGGATCTCGGCAACACTGGGTTCGACGACGAGCAGCTTGACGAACTGATACGCGAGACTGCCGACTATATGCCGCGATTCGAGTGACTTGGCGTTCCCGAAATTGCAGAAGAAGCAAGCTGTAACCGGCTTTCCCTCCGTGGGAGAACTGGTGGTGGCATCCTGTGACGAGGTAGTGGCGAAGATGTTGGCCAAGAGGACCGTCTTCCCACTGCCTAGGCTCCCTGTCACGTGGAGCACGCTGGATTCAGAACTTTTGGCCCAAGTCTGATAAGTGTCGGTACTGAAGACCCAGGGGCTCGTTCCTTTCTTTCTTTCACGGCGCCAAATGACGTCAAACTCTTGTTGATGAGGCGAGATGTAGGTCTGAAGCCTGAAGAGTCTTTCGTCGATCTCGCGCTTCCTCGCCTGGGATCCAGTAAAGAGTGAAAGTGTGTAGTTAGTGGCCACAATCTCTCGCTCGGAGCGAAGTTGAGTCTTTGTTGTTAAATAGTTGGCCCGATCCTGGATGATGGAGCTCCAGGTAGCCAGGTCGGCCTCGAAGGTCTGAAATTCCTTGCTGAACGACACAGCTAACTGTGCGAAAAAGGGCTTCTTCGTGTATAGGACAATTCCTCGACAGAAGTTCACGATGACTATCAGATACTCGCACAGGGATTGCTGTAGCTGTTGGCAGTTGGGGAAGAGAAAGACAAGGTCCTGTTTGATCGAGGATGACCGCCCGAGCCGCATGAAAAGCTCTGACACTTTCTCGAAGTATGACAGGTATCCCATAGCAAGCTGATTGATAATAGAGCTGTTAGCATGGCTCCGCCGGGGAAACGCGCATATGCCGTGACCATGCAAACGCCGCCGTTCCGTCACCACGCCGTCCATCTTTCACGTTGGAAACGCTTACAAAAAGACAAAGAAGCCAGACTAACCTCCAGCGACATCCTCACAGCAGCCCAAACACCGCTGGCGATCATGTTCTGCGCGCCACCCACAAGCACGTCGCCTACGGTCGAGAACAGCTGGATGCGCTCCAAGATGCCTACAAGCCGCGTTCCATGCGGCTGCCACGATCTGTGGAGACGAGCACCATCGCGATTGATCTCCTCAGTCAGACGGATGACTTCGGTCGGAGAAGGTGGCGAGTTCGTCTGGAGCGTCTTGAATGTTGCTCGTCGGGTGCTGTCGAGGCAGGCTCCAAACTCCGAGACGGCCTGCGCCAGCCTGATTTCCGGCTTCAGCTTCCCCGCTTGCACTATCGCCCGCTCCATGGCCGACGCTGCGACCACGTGCGGATGGTGTTAGTCGGCCGAACACGCTGGTGTACACGCACTACACGCACCAGCCTGCGGCTGCCAGGTGATGGCGAAATGGAAGAGGACGAGGGAGGTCGCGCCTTATTAATGTTCCACGAACTTCTAGTAGTAGAGTAGGTCTCCCCCGGTTTCTACGCATAGTGGCGCTGTGGCTGAGACTTGGTGACGGTCAATGATTCGTCCATCCTTGTGGCGGAGCAGCGTGCATCCATGGATCCATGCTTGCACTTGGTTGGTGGTTGCGTGGCACTTTCTAGCCAATGGTTGTGCCTGTCACTACCTATCCTGATGGCGGACGCCTCCGACATCCACGCCAACTACGTTCTGCGAGCAGGTTGGTGTCGTGGTAGAGGCTTTGGGTAAAGGTGAGAGAATAGCGATATCCCCTTTTTGTGGCAACTTGCTGCATCTAGGTCAAGTCCACTCCCCCTTGATAGGTTAGAGATGGACCGACGAGGGAGGACTTTTGTCTCGGCTGATTTCTGGTGGGTTTGGGATTCAAGATCGGGGAGGTAGCGGTGTTGCATGGGTGTCTGAGGTTTTGCACTTGGCGGTTTGGTTTCTTAGGTCCGAGGTGATGTTATCCACAGGGCATGCCAACCAGCTCGTCGTCGAACGGCGCTCTCCCTGTTTTCTTTTCAGTAGTTCAATCAAGGCATACTACATTGCGCCGTGGTCGAAAGATCTGCAGGTGTAACAGTACTTTGACACGCTTTCATGTATCCCTCCCGCTGGAGAGGGTTATTGGGTGGTGGTCTAAATAGGTGTCGGTTGCGTGACAGGGGTATAAGCCATGTAAGATCCCCATGTGTGGCCCCTCCAGCATTACTGGCGGATTCCACATCGGGTTGATCATGCAGACGGCGAGAGCAGACGTGAGTGTCTAGTACACGATCTGCAGCTTGAGGAAGCAGATGAAGCTGTAGTAGATTAGGGGGATGCTGCCTTAGAAGTCGAGCATTAAGCCTAGGAAGAAGCTTGCTTGGCTGTGGCTTATAAAGATGTGGAACTGCTGGGAAGGTTAGCAGGTTAGACTAGTTTGGCCCAGTTAGGTCCATGGTGATGTTGATGGAAATTAACTGGCAGAGAAGACGAAGCACACGGCGACGCTGAGGAAGTAGATGCAGCAGACGACAACCTTGGCTGGACGGTTGCAACGGCGTATCGTGGGGGAATCTCGGCGTTAAAGACATAGATCGGGATGGAGAAGAAGATGAGAGCCCCAATAACGTGTGAAAATATGTTTACTGGCGGGGAAAAGGTCAGCGCTGCATGCATTCGATGCATAGAAAGACGTACCTGTCTCGTTGTGCAAATAGGTCCAACTACGTAAACAGTATCGGATCGAGGGCGTGGCTTTCCTAGAGAGCCGCACGGAGAACGGGCCGGTGTTAGAGTCTTGTTCCACCAAGCTTCAACAGGTGGGCTGTCGGCCTGACAAGGGGCTCTGACGAACCTATATCCCGTCTCGATAAAATGATTACTCTCCCTGGTTGATGGACGCTTGTTAGCGAACCGATACAAAGTGTTACTCCTCGGTCTGCCGCTTACTGCTGCCACGGAGCTAGTGGTAGGTGCCATGGTCAGTATCTACCTCTCTTGGGGATAGGAATGAATATCACTCTCGAAGGTCTCGCCATAAATATAATAGCAATGTCGGTGTCTCACGGGGGCCGGCGGAGCCTCCAGTGCCCGTAGAGGAGACCTCCGCCACCGTCGTCACTTCCGCAGATGACCGTCCCATGGCGGCTGGCACCCTGCGCGGCTTCGACATCGCTTCGCCATTTGCAGCCGTTCGTGTGCCGGCCATGTGGGTGACTGCGTGCTGGGGTGTTGTGGTGGGTGGCAAAATAGTTGTCGGTCCGGAGCCCTGCGTTTGGAGACTTCGGCCCATCCGTCCCGAGAGGTTGCCAATCCTGTGGCGCGTGTGCCAGGACTATTCCGTCTTTCTTCTTTCTCCCCTTAATCCTCTAACCATGGAAACTACTCCCGCTTCCGTCTTTCGTTCCGATTCCAGCTCCGTCTCCAGCTCCAGCTCCAGCTCCAGCTCCTCTCTTATTGGGGGAAAAACGGTCGCACAATAGGTTTCCGAGATCAAAGCCGGCAATCTTCCCAAACAGACCGCGGCAAAGCCCCCACAAAGCTTCAAGGACGGGGTCGTGCAAGCGCGCGTCCACCACGATCGTGACCGTTTCATCGCCTCCATCCACGATGAGGACATCTGCCGTCTCGCAGCGTCGCATCACAACGGCGACACCTGCACATTCTTCAAGCCACCGATTCGCGGGAGCTACAACATTTGCTACTTCGTCCAGTTCCCCTCAGCCAGCATCGAGGGAGATGGCGACAGGTGGGTGGTCCGCGTGCCTCTGGCTCCATGCCTGGCATTTGGGGGAAAGAGCAAGCTCGAGAGCGAGGTCGCCACAATGCAGTAAGAGTGTTTTTATATTCCCCTTCGGCGGTGCAATTGTGCTTGCGATCCGACCGACGGCACCCACGAAACTAACGTCTCCTTCTCGGCTTGCCCTAGGCTGGTAGCTGAGAAGACGACCATCCCGATCCCTAAGATCCATGCATATGCCTTGGGTAACTGCCCTGAGCCATTTCCCTCGTTTCTCATTCTTGACTCGTCGAAAGCCAGAAGTTGAGCTGTGCCGACGTCAAGAAGCTGTCAGACGAAAAGCGCACATGCCTCTACACCTCCCTTGCGGAGATATATATGCAGCTTAGGCGGCTTGAATTCCCCTCGATTGGGTGTCTGAGGCGAGGCCCAGATGGCTTCCGGGTCAGCAAGAGGATCGCCACCATTGACCTTAACATGCAAGAGCTGGAGGGTCTAGCTCCATCTGAGATCCAAGACTCATACTGCGGTCCTGGTGAGACCCTTACCTCAGCCAACGACTACGTTGCAATACTATTGCAGATTGCAGACAATGTCTTTTCCAGGAGTCGCGGCACTGTCTCGGAAAAAGAGGAGGGCGAGGACCATCTCTACCATCTGGACATGTTCCGCCAGCATGCCGAGCGTTGGGTTGATCACAGCTTTGACCGTGGGCCCTTTGTCCTAGTCCACGGAGACCTTGAAATCTTCAATCTCCTCCTAGGCGACGATATGAACATTGTCTCGGTTCTAGATTGGGAGTGGAGTCGCGTGGTGCCTCTCCAATTCTTCAAACCACCCCTGTGGCTTAACGCCACCCCAATAGAGGACCTGTCCTATGGCTACAGGTATAGGGGCTACCTTGAGTGCTTCGACGAGTTCCTGGCCGTCCTGCGTATCCGAGAGCGCGAAATATATGGGCGTGATCTCTTGGCCGACGAGTGGGATAAGGCGAAACAGAAGAGCGGGTTCATGGTCGCCAATGCTTTGGAATGCTGGACCGCCATGGACTGGTTCGCAAGTCGATACCTCAACCTGAGACTCTACGGTGGAAAAGAGGACCTTCCAGAGCGGATCAGGGTCTTCATTCAAGATGATCCTGCTCGTAGTGCCTTGATCAAGAGGAAGGTTCTCGAATGGGCTTCTTACACGGCCGAGTTGGAGCACCTAGACGCACCCACCAACCACTCCAAAGACCACGACGTTGCACCAGATGACAAGGGACTGTCGTCTGCTTCTGCTTCCCAAGGCTTTCTTGCGTCCCATCCTTGTAGACATCTCCATGCGTAGCCTCTATATGCGGACCTGGAAGTCGGGAAGTTTGATCAGGCCTTCTGGAAAGGGAAATCAGGTCTTGTAAAGTACCGAGGGCAGCAACAGGACGCACCCTCGCAACACTCCAACATAGACGATAAAAACAACGGGGAGAATGTATGTCCAATTCGTCCAACGGTTGATTAATAGGATGATGCAACGCGTGACTATTCTGGCTTCCTACCCCACACAGCTTTTTGTCGATAGTAAGCATGTTTCTTGCCCGAACGCATCTCCCGTCGCAGCTGGGCCGCATAGACCTGGAGCTCCTCCTTCGACCAACCCACCATGACGCTCGCCATGAAAAGAACTCGGCCCTCAATGTCCTGCTCGAGGGCAGCCTGTACATACCGCCCCATCTCCTTCAGCTTGGGGTCCTTGGACCAGCCGCCAATAGGGTTCTATGATTTGATTAGCTTTGTTGCTCTCAACTTCCAGATGAAAGAAAAAAAGAAAATATTTAAAGGGGAGATAGAGAGGCGCATTGCAGAATCAGCTCTAGCAACTAGACTTACCTTGAAGTTCCACTCCTCAATGTCGACAAAGCCAGCTTCCTCCATAGCCTGCCTCTGAACGCCCTCCTCGACAACAAGAAAGGTCCGGCCCAGCTTGATGCCCCCCTCGACGAAGAACTTGCCCCACTGGTTCATAGCACTCTTTTCATCAACAGTGCCGTCATCGCTCTCCATATAGCATGACGCCTCGCAGCTCTCAAGGTAGCCGCCGGGCTCGAGGGTCTTGTAGGCCTCTTTAAAGAGGGCAGTCCAGTCTGCCACACTACCAACAAGCCACCGCATGTGGATGTAGTCGGCTGTCTCTGGCCTGAAGGTCCAGGGCATTGTGCAGTCTTCGATCTCACTAGGCGGAGATCAGACTTGAGGAAGAGATGAGATAGAAGGGGGGGCTCACTTACAACGTTAGGTTTGGCGGCACCCAGCTTGGTTGAATGGGCGATATGTCAGTACCAATTACTGTAGTATTGGGGTACTCGTCGGCAAAGTCGCTACAAGCACCGTCAGCTTTTTTTGTGAAATTCCAAAGTAAAGTAGAATGACCTACATAGCCCAGATTCCTGCAGAGCAGAGTAAATTAGCAAAACAATTAATGCTCTTTGCTAAATCTTAACCTTCGTGTCTGCACTCACCTGTCCCAGTTCCAATGTCGATTGCATTCTGCAATCCGGGAATCAGCTTGCATTTAAAGAATAGTGTGAGATAGTTTAGAAGAAGGGGAATACCTTGATATCTTTCTTCAATGGCGCCAAATGAAGCTTGCCGTCTGTTGAGAGCGTTAAGGAATGATGGCTAATTAGTCGCAGTATTAGTACATAATTCCTCCCCTCCTGTGCCTTCTCATTATACTTACATGATATCCATTGCCTCGTTTTGCGGCCCGTCATTAGAGGCCCTTCAGTCTAGAGTCAGCCCTCAACATAATGCTTGGGGACCGGATCCAACAAGGGGGAAGCTACCAGTATTGGGCATTGCCCCTGTCGCTGTGATAAGTCCTGCCGTGGATTGTCCTATAATTGAGAATGGTAGAGGTGATTGAGGCAGTCGAGCTTGCCGCATCGTCTCCCAAGGCAGAGTCAGCGTCGTTGTCGTCAAATGGATTCTCCTGGAAATAACATGGTTTAGCACAGTCAAAGGCAGTTGGGTATCGTCAAGTGGAAGAAATGATGGGAAGGGAGGGGCCTTGCTCACTTCTGCGATCTGTGCCCAGTGTTGAGGACCGAGGATGCCCGTTGTAGTTGCTGGATTAGACTGCTCATGGTTGTCCACAGCTGCTGTGTCTGGGGTTCTCTCAGGCGAAGTCCCGGGATTATTATCGCCAGTCACAGTCTCCCGCGCAGTCTCTCCCGCACTCTCGAGTTTGGCCTGGTCAGTCATGGTGAACGGGAAACGCGTGAGAGGGGACAGGTCTTGCGATTGCACCTCGGATGGGACTCCTAGGAGAGGTTCTGGCGTCCTCTTTAACTCTGTTAGTGGGCTTCATTATTTCTTGCCAAGGTATTGACACGCAACCGTAGAGCGTCTTATTAGTGGGGTGGTGGGGGTTCAACGGCCCGGCGCGACTGCAACATCTGGCAGTCCCGGCTCCCCGGGGCAGCATGATTGGCGGGCCATGCCCTGTTAGCGGCTTAGTAGTGAGGATGCGCTGTCCAAGTCAAGCTGTGTCCGCACCCACGAATAATCGATACTACGCTACCAGCACAAAATCGGCGTACGAATTGCCCGACACGTCCAGGCACGCGTCCATCCTTCTGCGATATATGACAGATTGACAGGATAGACGGCCTTCACAAACCACTCCGGGCGGCTTGCGCGGGTAGTGACGGCAGCGATGTGGGTAAGGAGCTTGGCCGAAGCAAGTTTGCCAGACCTGTCCAACGACAACCCTGCAAGGGCAGATAGGCACATAAGTACGAGCCTCTGCGTCCTTTCAAAAGACAAAAAAAGTATGCATGTATCAACAATGGTGGTATATTCGATGTAGTTCAAACCCACATGACGAGTATCAACCTGGCGATCCGGGTGTCACCTCCTTAGAGTAAGAACCCCATAAGTCTATAGTATACGATAATTATTAAGTGACCTAGCGTGGAAGTCTTAGGTTGCCGCACCAAACCTAATCCTAACAACACATGTACCGGGACCCTAGCAGGTCGAGGAGTGTTACCTGCCGGGGACTTAGATGTGCATCTTGCGCCACGATACACTCATCGCAGTCCTCAGGAGCGAGGCTCACATACCGTAATAAACGGCGAAATAACACCTGCAATGGTCAGTACTTTACCGATCCTTAGGGTCTAACTCGTGCCAGGCCAACTTACTGCTCAAGAACAATCTCCCCGTCTTCGCGTCATGCACCGCCGTCGTCGTACCAGGCAAGACCTCGCCATTCGCATCCTCCAGGATCTTCTCCCACGAGTGGCGGCCGTCATCTCCCTTCCGGATGCGCAGCACGGTGGACGGCGGCCTGGCATTGAAGGGGTCAAAAAAGGCCTTGAAGATCTCGATCCCCTTCGGGAACACAGCGGCGTAGATGTCTCCGTCGGCATCGACGGAGAGGTTATCGAGGCCGTAGTCGATGGAGATGTCCTCGATCTTCTCGAGCCCGTTGTCTTCCTTGATGCGGAATACCTGCACGCCGCCCATTGCCGAGCTCGGGACGTAGACGAGCCCGCCGTGCTGACATAGGCCGTTGGGGAACTTGTGGTCCTTTGAGACGCGGTTGCAGCCCTTGCCAAGTGAGCAGAAGACAACGTCTCCGCTGCCTAATAGGGCGCCTATATGAGATTTCTGAAGGCAGGAAAGGCCGCACGTCAGCTCTGGAATCGACGCTTCTTCCCGAAATGCCCCTTGGAGAAAGATAAGTAGAGATGAACGTACTAGTCCAACTTTGTTCGAACCGTGATCGTTCGTCATGTAGAATTCCTTGCTGCTGCTGACCACAGCAATGTTGTTCGGCGTGGTGATGGCCCCGTCCGCCCACGTATGGAAATGGTTCATTTCCTCTGCCTCGGAACTGCGGACCTCAAACAGCTCAATGGTAGCGTTGCCTCCCACGGCGGACTGATCCGGGAATGGCATGCCAGTATCTGGATCAAGCGAGGGGCGATTGTTAACGAGCAGCAGCTCAACCCTGTCTTCGCCTTCTACATGGACATCGATGCCAGTAAGGCCAACAAGGTCGAGCAGTCCGTCGCCAGCGGTGCCGGTATATCCTGGTGTCTGCAGAGCACGATACTTGAATGAGTTGCCCGAGGGTGAGTCAATGTGGAGGGCGACGATGGCATCTCTCTGAGAACGGCCTGTCAGGTTGAACTTGTGGTTGCTGGCGGAATATGTCAGCACGGCTCTAGTCGTAGGCACGGGTCACAGCTGCATATTGCAGGCCTTACTTGGGCAGCCAGTGGTTCCTAGCAATCGAGTCTGAGCACGCCAGATACAGCACACGCGTCTTCTCCGACAGCCACATATCCTCACATGCCTGCAGTCGCGGGTCGTGAATGCGGCGGCACTCATAAGGGAAGTCGGACAGCAGCTGTATATGCTTCCCGAAGCCGAAGCCGAGCCAGACCAGGTCCTTCAGGAGGACTTGGAAGGCAATGGCCAGCAAGACGACGACGGATAGGCCAATCTTGAGCAGCAGACCGGCCATGGCTTCAAATCAATGATGAGAAATTCGGGAATGAAGTTGAGATTGCGAAACACGAGGAAGGATTCGGAGGATTCGGCCAGGATGAATGCAACTTTGGATTAGGTAAGGATCCGAAGGCATGCACACTGCCCCATTCTTCTTGTGTTTACGGATTAATGGGTGCCTATCAATTACAGCATATTGTGTTGGGGGTTCCACTTGCGCAGTTGCACTCCCCCGGGGCCCCTCCTGCCAGCCAACTCAGGTAAATGCAACCAAAGGTAATTAAAACAGGGTGAAGTAAGTCAGCTTCAGTCCTCCTGTTAATCAGAGCGATAAGCTATATCAGGAGTGAGGGTTTGCTTGTCTCAAACCAAACCAAAATCATACAACCGAGGCTTGCTTTCGGTTCGATTTTCATCAAAATCAAGTGCGATATTGGGACCAACTTACCATTCAAATCTTGCAAAAACATGTTCAATAACATGTCAAACAGCTACTCTACGACTGAAACTTATGTTTATATCAATTGCCGATTCTAACAGTAGTAGACTCCCTCCGACAACGGATGCCTGGCTGTCAGGTTCGAGAGTGCATAATATAACCAGCCGCAGTGTTGAATACCCGTCGAATGGACAAAATGTCCGCCCAGCTTGGGAATGGCGTTTGGGAATATTGTTTGTGAGAAGAGGGAGAAACACGATAATAGGATGTTGGTTGTTGGTAGGCAGCACTGCAGTCGTCTGCAGCGCTACCTCAGTCTGGCCCCCTATTGGTCCCAAATATCCGTACTAGGCAGCATTCCACGACCGCTCAAGTCGCCCCAGGTCAATAAACCTTGGCTGCGAGCTTTGGAGGTGCCGTTTCTCGACGACCAGCCGATGATAGGGCCGCCTGGCTGCACAGGTAGGGACTTGCAGACACTGCGACATCGACGCTTCGCCCTCGATCCAGCCACCCTAGTGTTCAAAGAAAGGATTGATGGCGGGCTTGACGGCTACGTCTGGAAGGTCTATTTTGGGGACGCGGGACCCTTTGCTTTGAAGGTGGTGAGTGAATTGCCCGCGCCGATAACTGGGAATTACATTCCTCCGCAAGATCGCCTTCACTCATCGCTCAACCGTCTTCTCCAGTTCTGGGACGCAGCCCCGCCCGAATTCTATCATTACTACGCGCCACAGCAGGAGTGCCACAACGCCGCCGTCCTCCAGAAGATGGCGGCAGCCGTGGCGTCTGGGCCGGTTCTGATTTACAACGCCCCGGAAACCAAGGAAGACGCCCTGAGCAATTTCTACCCATATTCCGACGAGAGCCGCCTGGCACAGAAGTCTGTAGAGAATCTTGAGACTATGGATGGGACTAGGCTTATATCGTCGATCCTACGCATGGTGCAGTGCCACGGCTGGCTGAGGCTCAGTGGCAGCGTGTTCCCAACACTTCCTCTGAGCCTGAGGCCGCCGTCTATGAAGGTCGGCAAGATCCAGAGGTCGATGTCATCCAGAAAGGAGTACATTGCGCTTGTCTACGAGCTGGTCGAAGATGGCGAGAACCTGCCGGCTGCTGTGGAGGAGGTGGCAGATTTCTTGTGGTGTGCCGGCTTCAGTCACACGCTTTCGCCTGCGGCACGGAATTGGAAGATCGGAGTGCTGGTGATCTGGGAGATATCGTCCACGCTGGCAGTTTTTGGTGGAAGCAACCGCTCTACGGAATGAGAACGGCAGACAGGATATTGTTAAAGTGATACCATACCTAGTCAGCCTCACATTGGCCAACCATGCGCAACAATTCTGACGCAGAGGGTGTGAATTGCACCTGTTCCGCCGCCCTGAGTGAAAGGACTTGGAGAAAGGTGACAAAAATGAATGAGGAAAGTGACGATGCAGAGGATGGTTTTGTGACGGACTCATGGTTTGGTGACGGATTCATAGCTGGAATGCTATAAAGGGGTTGGGTAAGTGAATTATGCGTCTAGCTCGTCAGTGGGTGGAGACCATCACCATATTCTAGCCCACACGTGATTACCCCTGTCAGTGAACAACCCCCTCGTATCCCGCACGTGCCACGGCGCGCTCCTACCAGGGGCCTCCCTAATTTCGCGAACTCTCCAACCATCCGTCATTCCTCGTCCCCAACGTCCACCTTTAAAACCTCACGTTTTCCTGGTTTGTCCTCCCTGGACTCCGACATTCTTTAAACCTGCCATTCCTTCTGCCCCGTGGCAATCTATTACATTACCACATTCCTTTCTTTTAAAACACACTCGTTACCATCAGCCTCCCACAGGCGTGCCACAACTTTCTGCAGTGATCTCGCCGTTGTTTGCCGATTACGAAGACGGCAGCGACTTTCCCCGCAAGGTACACATTTTCCTCGTTCAACTTGGAATCCGTTATAGTCAACCATCAACCATGCGTCCCTCATCAGCTCTAGCCGCGAGCGCCCTCGCCGTCGGCGTATCTGCCCAAAATTACCTGGGCTTCAACTCGGGATCAACAAAGGCGGATCGGTCCGCCAAGTTCAAGTCCGACTTCAAGGCCGAGTTCGTCACGGCACAGGGCCTGGAAGGCGCGCCGGGCACATTCAACGCCGTGCGACTGTACACCAACATCCAGGCATACTCGAAGGATGACCCGATCGAGGCTTTCGAGGCGGCCATCGAGACCAACACGTCGGTGCTCCTCGGCGTGTGGGCGTCGGGCACGGACAACATCGACAATGAGATCAGCGCGCTGAAGAAGGCGGTGAAGCAGTACGGCAAGGACTTGACCAACCTCGTCATTGGCATCTCCATCGGCAGCGAGGACCTGTACCGCGTCTCGGCGACGGGCGTAGCGAACAAGGCCGGCGTGGGCAACTCGCCCGACGCCCTGGTCGGCTTCATCGGCGACTTCCGCAAGTCCTTCGCCGACACCGCCCTCGCCAAGATCCCCGTCGGTCACGTCGACACGTGGGACGTCTGGCCCAACGCGACCAACAAGCCCGTGCTCGACGCCGTCGACTTCGTCGGCGTGGACGAGTACCCCTACTACGAGAACGGCAAGGGCAACAGCATCAAGAACGCCGGCACGCTCTTCGACCGCGCCTACGACGCCACCGTGGCGGCCGTCGGCGGCAAGCCCGTCTGGGTCACCGAGACGGGCTGGCCGTACGTCGGCCCCGACTGGGACGAGGCCGTCGCCAGCGTCGAGAACGCAAAGTACTACTGGGACGAGGTCGGCTGCCGCAAGCTGTTCGGCAAGACCCCCACCTTCTGGTACAACCTCCGCGACTCCAACCCCGACAACGAGATGAAGTTTGCCATCACCAAGAACCTCTCCACCAAGCCCCTGTTCAACCTGACCTGCCCGACCACCTTTGACACACCCTCGGCGACCGCATCTTCGCCTTCCAGCACCGCTAGCGCGACGGGAGGTTCTGGTTCCGCAGGATCCGGCTCTGGCTCTGGCTCTGGCTCTGGCTCTGGCTCTGGTTCCGGATCAGGCTCCGGCTCCGGCACCACCTCCAGCCCATCCGCAACCCCGAGCTCCGAGGCTGGTTCGGGCGCCCGGATGTTCTCGGCAGCCACTTATGGCGGTCTGGCCCTCCTCGCCGGGTTCGTCGCTCTGTTGTAAATCATCGGGAAGGTGCATCATGGGGTAGTTAATTACCCGCATTGGCTGGTCATAGCATATCTGTTCTCGCTCTCGAGATCTGGGTTTTTTGGTATCATATGGGGATAGACTAAGGATAGACTGAAGGAAATAGGCATTGATTGCTTCACCACATGCTGGCTCGAAATATTACTGCTCCGTTGTATTCGCTGTCTTGCCCAGCTAGTCCTTACGCGTGTGACCATTATGCACGGATTGTCCCCTGCCCCGGCTCCCGACTGCTGCCCGTTCCCGTGATCCAAATGGTTTCTGTGCTAGGGCCTTGGAGGGACAGGCAGGCAAACTGCACCGCCGCGGGTGCATCGGGACCGTCTTTGGTCCGTTTTTGCAGTGGATCGATCAACGTGGTTTGAGATAGGGGTCTTCGCAAATTCACAATCACATGCCGACGGCCAGCGCAATGGATCGGCAGGGGTTAATAGCCAAGGGGCAGGCGCCCTCCTCAATACCAATGAACGGATACGCCGGATTTGATGAGGAGACTTATCAAGCTCAACCCGACCGGTGCAGATCCAATCAGCGAAGCTTCTGTTCTCGCATTTATGGTTAGTTGGGTTTTCAACATGCTAGTGGGTCGATTGTATTCGATCCACCTCTTCCCACATCGGCCCACTAGGTCTACGACCCAGGCCTCGGCAGATTGTCCGCCCCCTTCGCTATCGCCAAGGACGGGACCTCGCATAATAGTTCGGCACCGACTTTCCATTCCCGACCCTGCACCGACATATTCGGCAACCCCAGCCCCGTTGCCGGCGTAGGCACCGCCGGGGTCCTGTCGACAGAGGCAACTCCCCGCCGCCCTTCGTCCCAACCTTCTCGATAGGGATATTCTCCGGCCCCCAAGTTCTTAAACCCAGGCGTGGGTGAGCCTCCACCCAACCTCGCGGTTCCACAGGGTCCTCGATCGCGCCCGCCCACCCACCCGACCAGCCCCGCCTCCCGCCACGCCGTGCGCTGCAGCGACAGTCCCACCGGGAAAACCCGTCTGCGTCTAGGCCGACGGGGATGCACACGACAGGATACCCCGCCTGCGCGGCGTAGTGCTGCCCAAGGCCCTTGCAGTCGCACAGGAGGAGGGCGTCCAGCCCCCTTTCACCGCCGCCCGAGCTCAGCGCCGCGTCAATGCCTTCCCCGCGCATCTGCTCCCGCACACGCGCCAGCCGTCGAGTCCCTGGTGGCGATGTTGTCCTCGACCAGCGCCGGGATGCCGTGGAGCGGGCCGCGAACCTTGCCCGAGGCTCGCGAGCCGCGAGGCGATGGCCCCGGCTTCCGGGTTGATCCCGATGACGGCGTGGAGATATGGATTGACCCACCCGGATGTACTCGATGCAGTATGCGACGTACTCGGCGGCGGAGAAATGGTGCTTGGAGTAGTGGTCTTGGATGTCGCGCATGCTGAGCTCAAACATGTCCCAGCCGTTGAGCTTGGGCATGGAGAGCCGGGCTGGGAGGTTGGGGTCCGGTAGGCCCCGAAGGAGCCTCCGTTCAGACCGTCCTGATAGCTGTCGTGTTTCCGTCATCCTTGCCCAATGCATTGTCTACGGCATCGTCGACGGAAGTCATTAGAGGAGCTGGTTCTTGGACCATTACCTGCAGTTGATTGGATCAGATGTGGGGTCTACATCAACCGTTGAAAGTGTTAAAACGTCATCGCCATGTGTTTTACCTTGCCTACTGTACAGATTACCGAGTCGACCGTGAGATGCAACTTTTATCCAGCTTCGGCCTTGCGCTGAATGCATTGTCTTGTCACTGTCCAGTCACCTTGGGACGCAGAATCTACACCAGTGTCGACTCTTGGCAATCGCTAAAGATAATCTGGGGGCATCAGGGTTCATCCAGGGGCATCTGGGGAATAGACTTTTCCGAGTCCGACAGAGGCAAGGTCGAATAGTCTCTTGTAGTCTCTTAAATCGCCTCGGACCGCTGGCGGTTGCGTGGAACTCTTCGACCATGGTAGCCACGTGGAGCTCAATGAATGAAAGATGTAACCATCATGCTGACGTATTGATTACGGTGGACAACAGAACCGTTTTCAAGGACGGGAAGGGTGCTCCGCTATGATTGGATGCATGCTTAGCAAATGTGGAGATTCGGCACCGCCACCAACCTCTACGTCATCAAACCGCGGGACGAATCAAATAATCTGACCCGTCTCTTGGCATTCTATAACGGGCGATGATCGGCGGTGTGTTTCGAAGCCAATGCGTCGAGGGGGGGAATTCAATTGAGAGCCCGGCGAGCTTGGAATTCGGTATTTGATCTTGCAGAAAACTCAGGGGCCACTGCATCTTTTTGTTTATTCGTTCAGAAAAGGAGTCCTTTCCAAACTTGAAACCTGAAAGCGAGCGAAAACGAACGTGCTTTCGCCCTGGCACTCGGAACTCGGCCTTGTTAGTTGGAGAAGCAAGGTTTTTCGCGATTCCCCACACCACTTACCAGTAGCGGTGTATGCACTACACTGCGAGTCGCGCAGCTGAAACAATACCTCCCGAGTGGCAGGCACCGAGGCAAAAATGGCGTTCTGGGAGGACGATCTGTGGGTGTAATGTTAAACTAAGCTTGGACATACTCCGTACTCCCGTCGTCATCGGGGACGGAGAAAGAACAGCTTCAAATGTCAAGTGGTTGTAAGGAGCTAGTTCGATCTCTACCTACTACGTCGCAAGGTTACAAGCCGACCGGGTCTCAGATCTGCCAGATGGTGCCATTCCTTCCACACCCTCTGTCGAGGTGTTGGACAATGGATATTTAGTATATGCTGTTGAACCGGCGAACCATCCACGCCGCCTCTCAAATGTGAGAACGAGGCACGACGGGTGGGGAGGGCGAAAAGATGGAGAGAGCGGGAGGAACAAATTAAGACAGACAACGAACGACTGCGTTGAATTTGATATTAAGTGCTATGTATCTTGTGATCATGTCGCCGTCGGCAAGAGCCAGGTCCATCTATGTACAGAATAATGTTACGACATCCAACACCGATAAAATGAGTATTAGATAAAACGGATGTGAGAGAAGAAAAAGCGAAGAACGAGTCGTCGTTTCCCGGTATCTTCCATGACAATCAAGAGCCGCCCCGCCCATGAAGGTCTATTGTCTTGTCTTGCCTTGCCACGGCCATTAGCACTGGGGAAGGAACAGCAGCAGGTTCCTTTATCTCCTTCCCCTCAAATGCGAAGCTGGGGACCCTTCCCGTCGAGGGAGGTCTTCTCGGGCTTGTGCATCCTCAGGACCCACAGGAAGTAGTCCTCGACCGGGAGGAGGTTGAGCAGGAAGCCGTTGCCGTACCATGCCGTCACGCAGACGAGCGCGCCGGCGACCGCGTCGAGGATGAAGTGGTTCGCTGTGGCGACGATGGCGGCGAGGATGATGGCCGGGTAGATCATGCCTGTGCAGATGATGGCGAGCCGCTTCCACATCCGTCCTCGGACGGGCGCGGTCGCGATGGTGAGGCCGATGAGGAACGAGTAGCCGAAGTGCAGAGAGGGCATGGCCGCTGGAGGGTCTTGTTAGCGGAGGCTCATTGATGCTGATGCAAATAGAGAGATAGAGATAGATATGCTGTGACTTACCATATTGGTTGCAGAAACGATTCGAGGTCCAGACACTGCTCTCACCATCGGCTCCATGGACCGTGTCGACGAACCCATAGCCCTTAGACTCTTCAGCGTGCTCGCCGTTATACTCCGGGTCGGACAAAAGGCGTGGGGGCATGCATGGCCAGAAGGTGAAGACGATGAAGGCAATGAGGTTGCACATGGCCATGGTCCTCCGCCGCTTCTCGTAGATATGGGGGCCGAATCGGCCGAGAACGGCACTCCATCGTGTCGGCGACACGCCCTCAGATTGCGCCTGTTGCAGCTTGCGGGTGGGCCGGGTTGTCGTGAGGTAGAAGAGGATGATGAGGAAGAGGATCGTTCCAGGGATATGAATGAAGGAGTAGATCCTATTCGTCCATAGCATAATGAACGGGTGTTTCAGGAACCACGCTTGCACGGGCAGTTCGAGAAATATGTGGAGGCGCTGCTCGAGGTGGATGACTTGGAGGGCATGCTTTCTGGCGACATCGACGGTCCCGTCGTCGAGGGTAAGGGCGGTAAAGGCACGACCGAGCTGATAGACCTGCAAGTTTTGTTGTCAGCATCCTCATGGCGAGGCTGGGGGAAGTAAGGAAGGAAGAAGCCCTGAAGAAGCCCTTACCCAGTAGATAAGCGCCCAGTACCAGGTCTCGACGAGGAAGGGGAACCGGCGGAGCACCCGGCTCAGCAACCGGTCCCTGAAGACCTCCGTGTTGGGGGTCCTGACGGTGCGCTTCCATCCGAAGAAGCGCAGCGTCCGCAGCCGCGTAGTGGGGTCTTGGTCGTCGTCGGTGAGATCGGTCAGGGACGACGTCGAGCTGTTGGACGACCAGGTCCAGGCACCCAGGCCGAGCACATCGCCTTCGGCCGGCGACTTTCCGGTTTCGAGGTCGCGAGGGCTGGCTGGATTGTCGACTCTCCTCCGGGACGACGAGGATCTCCTGCCAGTCTGCTGCCACACGGGGCTGGCGCCGGTGGCGAGGTTGTAGCTGGTGTTGCGGTTCACAAGGGCACCGCCGGCCAGCAGGCTCACGACCACCAGGGGCTCAAGAATGGCTCCGAGCGACATTTTTGGGTGCCGGACGAAGACTTCTGGTACGGAACGGCGGCTCGGGGGGTGTTCGGGGAATCGTTCAGGCTGTCGGAGACGTGGCGGGCAACGGGACACGACAGCAAAACCATCCCATTCCAGACTCAAGAAAATAGTGCGCGTACCAGAGATGCCAGGGCAGGCCCAAATGCCAGATACGGAGTATATGAGGAATACCTTGCGCCTAGGGGGCACGCGACAAAGAGCGGGTCCATGCCGCCCCCTTCTTGTTTCCTTGTGCAAAACGGACCAGTGGGAGAGGGAAGCGAAGGAAAATCAGTACAATCAGCACCAAATCAAGACTAGAGCCAGGCTTAGACGAGACGGCTCCCAACGGTCTGCCAGCGAGTCATTTTGCCTGCGACCCATAATTCTCGGGAATCGCGGATACCCTTCACCATTTTCCCGGTCTTGGCAACGCGCCAAGCCAGAAGTACAATCCATCAGTGCAGGAACCATGTCCCCAGCAGCAGAATAATGCACGGACAAGTACATTTCAACAGGAACGAAACAAGTACTCCCTGTGCCCAGGCGAAAGGAAAAGGTCTATATTCAGCACTTTTTTGCTTCACATTCCCTATTCCCAAGACCTTGAAACAGGGTCCAAGGCTTGGTGGGGGTTTCAGCCCAAAAGAAGTTCGATACAAGCCGTCAGAACCCCGACTCGCGCGAACTTGCCTGCCCTACGCTAATTGATCTGACGTACGTACCTACTGCACCTATCAGCCCGACGGGGAGAGCAATCTGCACTTGCGGAGTTTCTAGCCATCCGAACCCCGACAGCCACGGGAGCCCCATACGGTTTGCCTGATGAATGGGGAATCAGCCTCGGCTCCCTCCCCAATTCCCAACTAGTTGGAGACACTGCAGCCTCTTAACGTTGGGCACCCACCCTATCTCCCGCTATCTATGATGACATATAACTAGGTTGCTTGTTGCCGTGGTTGGCTGTTCTATCACGACCACGGAGTCGGGTCAGGATACTGTCCGCTCCGTTTTGCCCCTTCAGCTTCAGGAGAACAAACGTCGCCCCTGGTCTGAGCCCCACCTCTACTAGGGTTTCATTCGCTAGTTCCGCAGGGGACTGCACGATCTCACCAAGTCAATGGTACTGCCTGCTTCCACCCCTCCTGCTTCCCTCCTACTAACCCCAAGGCAAAATTCGAACTGTAAATTGTTGGCATCGAAAGAGAACTGACCGAGTATTCCACAAATTTTGTACCAATTTCCGTTCTGCGAGGCAAGTTTCGCTAGTACTCTGTCATCCCTTGATTTCATTTCATGTGCAACGTACACCGCCACGATCGCACGTGCCGTCACGCTGCTGCTTACTCTATCTGGACTAGCCTGCATCAGAGGATTACGCTAGAAGCGGAATGTGCGCGCTCCGTGGATTATGACGTACAGGGTTTATTATCACAACATAACATTTGATAGGACTCCTGCGTGCCTTGGGGACGAAGGCATCTTGATAGGATACCAACTCAATAGAACCAGGCATGAATATCCACACCCATATGAGCTTGCAGCAGCAGGATAAGTCTTTGAGAGGGTGCAAGTAGTTCAACGTATAATTATAGAAAAATTAGTAGCGCTGAGAGAGGTATTTAGAGTCCAGAGTCAAGTGTTTGGTTCTATATAACGATATCTCATCTTCTCTACTCCTCGTTGGAACGGAGAGCCTCAGAATGCGGACAAAGAGAGAGAGTCGTATGAAGACCCATACTGGGACTTTAATTATCTCTACCTCATTACCATCTCTCCCCCCCCTTTCTAGTAGGAACAACAGTAGCTCAGATTCCAGCCACATACCCATCCCAGTGGCGCACCAGGCGCCCGACTTTGGCGCCAAAAGGGACCGTCAACAGCGATTAGTGGTCGAACTCTGCGTCCGTCTTAATTGGGCCCTTGCCGTTGGACTTGTGGCCGATGTCCCAATGCCCGGCATCAGGCGACATCTTGCGCACCTCGTCGTCGTTGCCGGCTGGGAGAGGAACTGCGGCGTCGACAGAGGCGGCCACCAGCAGCAGGACGACTTGGTACAGACGCATTATGATCTGATTTGACTTGATTTTCTTGTTGGGAGTATTGGGTCAATTGTGGGTGATGAAGATATGGGTTTCCAACTTCTGAGCGATGGGTTCCGAGTCAAGGGTATTTTATACCCATTCTCTAGGTTCATGTTTCTTGCCAAGTGCACTCATACTTTTTCTAGCCTGGGTAAGACTCTTTGTCTAATGTTATATTTATCTGGCTCTTGGTTCTCCTGTTCTTGTGTCGTTACAAATGACCCTCTTTGAGTCTTTGTGAGTCAGACTCCAACCCGATCCTCGAGACAATGGCGCCGGCCCTCGCCAAGCCAAGGTCAATCAATATAAGTCTTTTACTCCATCGAACTCTGCATATTCAAGTAATTGACTAGGTAGTGAGCAGTGACAGCACAGGCGATGAATCAACAGGCGCATGCGATTGCAGGTATGTTGGAGTATTTTCTTGTTCGTTGGCCATGGAGAAAACGGTGGCCTAATTATTATCGCAGCGAATTAGCCACAGCCGTGACACAGCCTTCTCCCGCCTCCAAGACTACAGCCCAATACCAGCACCAAAAATGGAACCCTGAATATTGGCTAAGCACATACGTGAGATAACCGTTTGAATAGTTGCTGAAACTGCGAGAGATGCCTCTCCTGGCCCTAAACTTACGTGGATTTTGGGCCTCCGGGGCTGGCTTGAAAGCCCTTCCGTTTCTCAAGGCACAGTACCTATCGTTACACGTACTCGTCGGGCAGTAAGTATCCTTAGCATTGATTTAGGCATTAAAAGCCTTGCCACCTTGCCAACCTGCCTCTGTTAAACATTTGCTTTTGGGCTTGAGGTTAGTAAAAAAATCATCTCCTTATCATATTGTTACTTCAACGGGGGGGCAAAAGATCCCATAGTCATGCCTGCAGGTTACTCTCGGCTCGCGTCTCTAATGGGCGCCCATCCTGAAACGGCAATCGTTCGTCGATTCGGATCATTGAATGCGCTCAACTTACTTTATCTGCAAGCTGAGTTGACAGACCTAGAGAATGGTCTGCATAAGCAGGCGAAAGAAGATACCGAGTCAGGACACTTTGAAAGGTCCATCTACGCCAGGGACTGGCAGACTCTCAGCGAATCGGTGATGGCCGAGGATGGTAACCCGGAGCAGTGGAACCTCATGTTGCGAGTGAGGGACAAGCTGAGCGAATACAGTGAGTACCATGTGAGGCCGGACCGCCCAATATCTGAATCGCCGGCTGACAGCCTCGCAAAACAGACCAGGCGTTGTATTTCCAACACATGATTGCGAAGATCGGACCGCCCAACAAACAAGACTTCTCGTTTCTCCAGACCTGGATGAAAGCACCATCTATGGGGAACGTTTACCTGCTAGGCGCTGACAGCGACGCCTGGGAGAACTTCGATTCTGCGGAGCTGGTCTGCCTTCGGCCAAGAAATAGCGATAGTTGGGGCACTTCGTTCTTTACAGACCGTCTGGTCCGATGGTATCATCATCTGATCGGGCACCTCTTCAGGGTACTGCTAGAAGGTTTCCTTCACGGAGCGAATCGGATGTGCTAAACCTGACCAAGACGCCAGATTCGTCAGACATACACGGCAACACCGTCCACTATTCTCAGGAGGGCATCGCGCGCCTCAGTGCGGTGGTGGGCACTGTTATTGCCTCGCTCTTGCTCGTGGGGTCGATCGTTGTGCTATACTTGGTGAGCAGCATGAACATACGACTCACCATCATTGGAATCTTCACCACTATCTTCTCACTAGGGCTGGGCCTGCTTACAAATGGAAGAATGGTCGAGGTCTTTTCCGCCGCTGCTGCGTAGGTCTCCCACATTTCTCATTTATACTCAGCTAGTGTCAACTAATTAACGGTATTAGATTCGCTGCCGTACAAGTCGTCTTCGTTGGCAGTACAGGCTCGGTGCCGTCGTCCTAGTTTCGGTGGATAGCTCTGGAGAAAGCCCTACTCTGTGTCTCTATCTCAAACATCCTGATGCTGCTCCCCCTGAGCGTGGTTTCCCTGATGCCAATCCTTTTTCCTTGGCTTGTTGTTTCTTGCGTTCCTCCAGCGTCGCCTTCTCTTGTCTTTGCCTCGCCTCAGCGGCAGCAATAGCAGCCATATCGCCTGAGACTTGTGAGTGAGACACGTGAAACTAAATGTCGATCAGACGCAAAAATTATGAGAGCCATCGTACCTCTGTCCAACCTATTGTCCTCCACGAGTGGGAGCATAGCCGACTCGTTCACGTGAAGTAGATTCTCGGCCTCGATATATTCTACCCCGAAAATGACGTCCAGATGATCCGAGTTTGGCAAGACGTAGAACTGGGATTCGTAGCTTCGAGTTCCTTTGGGAAACCACCTCCAGGTGAGGGTGATTACCCCACCGGCGCTGACAGGCCGTCCGTTTGCGTCAACCATGTTGAGTGACTCAAAGCTAGGGCAGATCAAGGATGCCATTCCGAGTCGCTGGACCAAACGCTTGGAGATCCAGTTGCCTCTGTGGCATTGCGTATCCAGGAGGGCGGTGACATGGACCAATTTTCCAGCAGGAGCGGCAAACTCGATAAACCTGTTGAATTTCTGCATGTCCCGGGATATATGAGCATGACTTGATTCAGCCTGCATGTCATCCACGATCGATAGACAGCTTCCCATCGTCAAGAGTGTCGCTCTAAGTGGGTAGCTTGTGTCAGCACTGCGAGGCGCTGGACGGACGTGTTTTGACGTGCGATATGGCTAGGTTGTCGTACCTGCTTCAACCACCTGTTAATCTATTTCAAATTGCACAAGATGCGGAGGAGTATGGAGTAGGTGTGTAGTTCAAAATCGTGGCAGTGGATAGATATTGATCGGAGATATATGTAACGAACTGGCATAAGCCGACTTAACTCTGGTCTCTGTTGAAGTGAAAAGGAAAGATAGAAGAAGAGGATATGTCGAAGCTGGAGAGGAAGACCACGAGACTTTGTTTTGCCAGCCCCTGAGTCTGCTAATGAGCAAAAGTCTCTGGTCTTTGACGTATTATCCTCGCCTTTCGCCAGGATTTTTATACTTGGGAGCTCTACTAGGTAGTTATATAGGTGTATCGAGGAAGGCACATGTCAGGGGCCTTTGGCTCGCGCCCCGCGAAGGGTCTAAAAGCTTGGACCAGGGCAACTGGTAATCCGTAAACGGCGGTTATGGTACTGGCTCACCAGCTGTATCTGTGCCACGCCCCACTTTATTTGTCAATCCCATCACCAGAACAAAAAGCGTGACGCCGGCGTCGGCGATACAAACTGTGATGCAGATGCGGATTGGATTTTGGGCTAGGACTGCAGCTGCAGTTCTTGGTGTTTGATGTATAAATTCAGGGGTGTTTGGCAATTTTATTCATATATCCACATCTGCCAGTGGGAAATAGAGTGTTCAGAGTGATAAAACGTAGGTTTTGCTGCGCGCACCTGGGAAATTTGCTACTACTATCGCCATCACCATCCCCATCACCGTTGCCATCACCCTTGCTGTCGCCATTGTTGTTGCCATCGCTGTCTATCGCTGTTGACGTCGCTGTCAATCGCTATTGCCGCTAATTACACATTTGTCAGTAAAGCTACCAATGCCGACAGAACCCGACCCCACATCGGCGGCACGGACCGTGAGTCAACTGCCCAACAAAATCAATCCGTTTACCAATGCGACATCTCTTCAAGAAAACAACGCATAATTACCTACACATCACACGGATTCACCATGGAGGCCACAGCAAGGGCAGCAGCTGCTGCTACTTCTAGGCTCACTCTCTCCCGTCCAATCCTTACAGCTGTCGGACGGGCACGCATGTCAACTGTGATCGAATCAGACCGGAGAATTGGCCAGCTACCATCGACCCCGCCCCCACCACCAGCTTCCCCTCTTCATCCACCTCGACAACCTCGACCAGTGCAACAGCAGGAAACGCCCCAGGATGGCGACCGGCAACAGAATGCGCGGCGGATCCTGCGCGAGGCCGCTGAAGCCACTGCCCCGAGGCACAATTGGACGAGGCAAGAGATCGCTGCCATCTACTACCAGCCCCTGCTGGAGCTCACATACCAAGCCGTGAGTGGTGCTAGACTCCCGCTTTTGGACAAAACAAGGTGGTCAAAACTAACAATGAGGAACCCCCTGGCCAGGCTAACGTCCATCGACGGTTCCACAACCCGGCTGAGGTCCAGCTCTGCACTCTCATGAACATCAAAACGGGCGGCTGCACCGAGGACTGTTCCTACTGTGCGCAGTCGACGCGGTACCAGAAGGGCACGGGTGTCGAGGCCCGGCGGGTGGAGACGGTGGAATCCGTGCTCGCGGCTGCGCGCACGGCCAGGGAGAAGGGCAGCACGCGGTTCTGCATGGGGGCGGCGTGGCGGGACATGCGGGGGCGGCGGACGAGCCTGCGCAACGTCAAGGAGATGGTGACCGGGGTGCGGGCCATGGGCATGGAGGTGTGCGTGACGCTGGGCATGATCGACGCCGCCCAGGCCCGCGAGCTCAAGGACGCCGGCCTGACGGCCTACAACCACAACGTCGACACGAGCCGCGAGTTCTACCCGTCCGTCATCTCGACCCGCACCTACGACGAGCGCCTGCAGACGCTGGCCCACGTGCGCGACGCCGGCATCAACGTCTGCTCGGGCGGCATCCTGGGGCTCGGCGAGTCTTCCGAGGACCGTATCGGGCTGCTGTACACCGTCTCGAACCTGCCCTCGCACCCGGAGAGCTTCCCCGTCAACGCGCTCGTGCCCATCAAGGGGACGCCGCTCGGCGACAGGAAGCCCGTCGAGTTCACGAGCATGCTGCGCACCATCGCCGCCGCTCGCCTCGTCATGCCCGCCACCATCATCCGCATCGCCGCCGGCCGCAAGACCATGGCCGAGGAGCAGCAGGCCATGTGCTTCATGGCCGGCGCCAACGCCATCTTCACGGGCGAGAAGATGCTCACCACCGAGTGCAACGGCTGGGACGAGGACGCCGCCCTGTTCGGCCGCTGGGGCTTGGAGCCCATGAAGAGCTTTGAGAAGTCGCCGCCGTCGGCAGAGGAGGGATAGAGAGAGTGCGTGCATGTGTGTGTGTGTGTGTGTGTCTGTGTTTTGCTCTCCCTTGTTGTGTCTACGTGCAAACATGAAATGGATGAGCGAGCGAGCGAGCGAGCCAGTGACTGAAGGCCCCCAGTGAACATATAAAATGAGGAGTCAGCCGTCCAATTGTTCCTATCAGCCGCCTCTGAACCCCTTATTTGTCACTTCGCCATTTATGATCCCGACGACCGTAGCCAAGTAGTAGCCATACGCTTAGGTAGTAGTATCTATTCCCCCTACCCATCATTCCCCGAAGGCGGCACCCCATCGGTGCCCCTACCTAGATCCTCCCCCATCCTCTTCCCCGCGACAACGAGCGGCGCGCAGTCCTGCAGACAGAAGACCATCCTCGCCCACTCGGTCCTACTATCGTTCCTCCACGCATGCATCGTCGCCCTCTGGACCATGATATCCCCCCTCCGCAGCACCTCCTCCTCCCCCGTCGCCCTCCCCTCACCATTGCCCAGCACGCTCGTGATCTCCCCCTCCACCACGATCCCGAAGTCGACGCTCTGCGTCCGGTGCATCATGCACTCGTAACCCGGGGCAAAGTCCACGATGCGCAGCACCGTGCCGCCGCGCGACACGAGCCCCAGCCCGGCGACGCGGGCGTCGTGCTCGGCCACGTCGGCGTCGCCGTTGAGGTCGGCCGGGAAGCGGGACGTCGTGTAGGCCACCGACATGTTAAGCTGGTCGCCGTCGTGCCGGGTCCACTTGGCGGGCCGGCGGGAGTGCACGATGGCGTCGCCGGAGGAGGGGTCGTGGCCTGTCAGGTAGACGATTGGGCCAGGCAGGGAGGCCGAGAGCTGGTTTTCTGTTGGGGGGCGGAGGTTGGTGGTGGTGGACATTGACATTGTGCTTGGTAGTAGCGGGTAGGGTTGGTGTTTGGTTCTGGAGTGGGAGAAAGGGATTGATGATATGATTGGGTTGACTTCTCGGGTTACTTCGTGGAATGTTGGAAGTTGGAGACAGCCTGGGGGATGGGAGTTTGAAATATACGCCGGAGGTCCGAGAGCTCGACTTTAGAAGTCCCCTGAGACATGCATGCGGGGGAGGTTATGCAGAGGACCGACCGACTGTTCTCAGACATCCAATCCAAAGACGCAATTCCTGTCACAAGTCCTACCTATTCCCCAACGAATTGTCTTCTCCACTCCCAGGCGCAGTACAAAATGGTGTAAACTTCAGCCAATGGGCCAGGCTGTGATATCGCCATTGAACCTGGCCGGGAAAAACTAACGCCAGAGCGTCACTTGCAGCCCTAAGATGGGGAGTCGGAATGAAGGAGCCTGAGCCAGATATTTGGTCAAAGAAGAGGCCACAACCAATGATGTCAACAACACCTAGATATCCAAAGTAGTACACCGCCTTGTCTTGCCCGGGATCCATGCAAACCCCTCCATGCAGCCCCTCCTCCTCCTCCACACTCTCTCCTCACAAGATCCTCGCCCGACATCAAGCCAAGCCAAGCCAAGCCAAGCCAAAACCTCAGCCCCGGCCACCATTGTAATCCGCCCCGCCCGCCTTCCTCAGCCTCGCGACGATATCCGCCTCGACGAGGTCCGCCTTCGAGCCCGCGTCGACCTCTATGCTGTAGTGGGAGAGCACCTTGGTGACCTGCCCCCTCTCGGAGAGGACCCTCCCGCGGCGCAGCGGCCTGACGTCGGCGCCGATCCACGAGACGAGGGCGAACTTGACGCGCGTGCTCTCCGAGTCGTTGGCGTACTCGACGCGTACGTACGCGTACTGCACGAGCCCGTCCTCCAGCCGCGCCACGAGTTCCGACAGGCCGCCCGAGCCCGTGCCCGACAGGACCAGCCTGTTGCGGACCGCGGGGTCGTCGCCGATGAGGAGCCAGTTGGTGCCGTCCTTGTCGGAGCGGACGGCATCGTAGGCTTCGAGGATCTCGGGGGCGAGTGCGCCAGCCATGGTGGGTGGGTTGTTGAGCAGGGGAGGCCCGGTAGGAGGGGGACCGGGGGAATGGTCAAGCCGGACGGAAATCCGGAAAGGAGAGTCGTTGTTTGGGAAGTCGTCGTGTTCGGACGAGACTTGAAACTCCGTGGTTGAAAGCCGAGGGCCAAAGAATAATGCTGACTGGCCCGTGCGGGCCTTCGGCCTAGGTAGTGGTTATCGCCGACGGTCCGTTCCGGCTCTCATTCCAGATCGCCAGACGTGACCTGCAATTTCCGCCTGCGGAAACATTTCTCTTCCCGTTGTCACACTTCCTTTGCACCCTTGACAGGGACTCTGAGCGACATGGTGGAACTATTGCCAGAGAACTCAACGTGATCTGTTTACCGGCCGGCCAACCTGTCGGTTTGCGCATGAATTTTTCCTGCATGGAACCAAGATAGAGGTCTTGGTATTTGACAGGCGAGGTCCCTACAGCTCCGGCAAGTTCGACATCCACGAGAAGCCCGATTGCAATAGATGTTCGCGCGACAAGAGGAGGCTGCAACTCGACAAGGAGCCGTTGGTTAAAACAGCGACCAGTAGTCTGTCAGGGCACGACTTGCTTTAGGATGGCCAATCACAATAACCTTGTGAAGTTCCCTAGACCTTGGACCTTGGACAAGCGGATTATCTTCGGCTCGCGAAAACGGCGTTGAGGCATTTTCCAATTTGTCGGAAGGGTTTGAAGGCGGTTTCGAGGCGGAGGAGGAGGAGGAGGCTGTGTCGCGCCGTTGGAGGGAAGGAAGATATTTGCGTCCCGACATACATTTAGATCAATAGAGGGCGTCGTAGCACCAGTCTCGCTCCCTACAAGCTGACGAGTTCGGTTCTGTTTGCTCCTGGTTGGTCGTATGGTGGTGCCCTAATTACAGGTTTGCGGAAAGGTTAGTGCAGGGTGAGCGGCGTAGCCAAAGGAGAGAGGGGAGGGCAAAGTCGACAAGATCGCAACGCCGACAGCTCTAATGGCTCCAACCCAACGCGCGTGGTCATTCGAGGATCGACCTGCTGGCGGCAGCCGCTGCGGCAGCAGGCTCGCTGCTGCAAGGACTGAAGGCATCCGGTGCGTAATCGATTGAGGCGGTGATAGCAATCACAGTAAGAGTGACGGCAACAGCAATAGACATTGACAGCAACAGTAATCATGACAGCATAAAAATACTGCGCCTGGTTGCAGGTACCTAATTAAAAGTCATCACGGCGGCAAGAGGTATTTAGCGGCAGCAATGGTTAATAACAATGATAATTGGTAACTCCTTATTCGAAACCATCCCCTTCCACGCTATCATCATATGCCTTAGACTCGTCGTGATTTGAGGTCCGGGGACTCTCGTTATTGGAAGAGTTCGAACCCTAACTCTGCTCCTTCCTGACAAGTTCAGGAATACGCATCAGACGATGTTGCAGCACATCGCTAGCTTGTCTAAGCATGTGCTCGCCGGCATCCTTGGTAATCCAGGGAGGCAGCGAGCAGCTCGACCAGTGCGGATGACTGCCAGGGTACCTTATAGCCTTGAGAGTCAGATCTGAGACGTAATTGAGGAGTATGTGGCAGGCTGGGCAGCAGCGCTTGGTCACTGGCAGGATGGTGATGTCCTTCACAAACTCGTTGACAACCTCCTTGTCGGGGAGGAGGACTCCTCTCTCTGCCGCGCTGGTTGTGGTCATGTTGACCCGGTCTCGTGCTAGGAGCTGGAGGGAAAACATGACGGTCTCGCAGTGGTAGGTTCCGGCGAACGAGGTAAAATCAAGCTTATCAGACTTTTGCGCAATCCAAGCCAGGATGCAGTCTAGTTCGTTCTTGGCAAGCATTTTCCCGCTGGACAACCTAAAGTTGGACAACAACGACCGGACAGACGGCATGGACCGGTCCTGGTATGTTGGTAGCACCTCGACTGTGCGGAAGTTGGCCTTTGTGATGATAGCAGATGCCTGTCTGGGGCCTGCTCGCTTTTCGTGGATGTTGTGCGATTGAAATTCATGATCGCACTGTAATGCAGCGTCAGGAGGTCTAAGTACTCCATTGCAGCTTTACCCCAGCTGCTTGTTGACAGGGTATCCATCGCTCTTGCCGTCGCTGTCCATCACTCTTGCTGTCACTGTCTATTGCCATTGCCATCGCTAGCAATAGCAATAGCAATAGCAATAGCAATAGCAATAGCAATAGCAATAGCAATAGCAATAGCAATAGCAATAGGTAGGTAGTGAATAGCCACGCAAAGCGCCCGCTCACCATCGGTGAAAATACTGGTGAGGTCCTCGATTGAGACATTCGCGGTTAACGCAGCACGCAACGTACCGGCCCCACCCGGACGGCCGTAAGATACACGGCATAGCCCCGGTGAAGACGAGTTAGTTACAGGTAGGGCTCATTGGTGTGGAGTAGAATGGGCTGCCAAGTTCGGATGGTCATAAAAAGAGACAATTACGGATCAAGCGCAGGTCAAGCTCACAACTAGAGCTGGAGCAATGATCTGACAAGAAATAACAAGTTCGACAAAGGCACGGCACATCACCTTCGTCATTGAGCTGGCCCGATCTCCCAAGCAAGCGTACCTACTCATGACTAAAGCTTCGCTCAGGAAGAGATGGACACTAGCGTTATGCCATTTCCTGATAAATAGGTTGTTTTTTTAGGTCAGTTGGGTCGAAAAAGGTCTGTCGCATCTCCAACATTGATGTCTCTGCACAGATACTCCATAGACGAAAGCGGATTGCTGTCAGTATGACGAAGACCCCCACGCCAAGCCGGAGCTCGGGCCATGCCGAAGTCGCCAGGTGGGAGGCTGTTTCAACGCCCGACGACATGCTGGATTGCCACCACTTTTCTCCTATCTGGATCCAGCTTGTCAACTCGCAGCGTCTTTTGCTCCCGCGTGCCATCTAATCTTTTCGATCAAATTATTTGCTCGCAAGAAGACGTCCCATCCAACCTCATTGGGCGCCCTCCTCAAGAGGAACAGGCCAATGAAGAGCACCAGCGGTGTGACCCGACACTTCACAACGGCAAGACACGTAACTTGACTTTACTACGTAGTACTCTCAGCTAGTTGTTACCCAACGCTGCAGCCACCATATCCGAGGCCTCTAAAACACCGTTCATCCCCGAATCACAACATCAGCGCTCTGCTGCACCCTCTTCGAGGCCGACGAGCATGGATCCAAGCAAAGAGGGTCTCCTTAACCCGGGCCACAAGCACCGGAAGCCCTACGAGGACCACGAGGAAGTGAGCCGGTCCCGCCGACCCTACGATGCCCACGACCACGACCACGACTCCGACTCCGACCTCGACGCCACCGACTACCTGACTACACCCTCCGGCGGCGGCGGTTCCGCCAACGATGCCAAACCCGCATTCCTGACGGGCCTACACCGCCGGCGCCGGTGGTCCCTCCGCCGGCCGTTCGCGGGCCGCAGCCGGTGCTGCATCTGCGCGCTCGTCACCGTGGGTCTCGTCTGGCTGCTCCTGGGCGCGGGCGGCGCGTTCGTATACCGGAAATACACCGAGGAGCCGCCGCAGGGCCAGTCCCCGCCGTGGTATCCCACGCCGCTGGGCGGGACCGCGGCCTCGTGGGCCGAGAGCTACCGCAAGGCGGGCGACATGGTGTCGCGCATGACGCTGGCGGAGAAGGTCAACGTGACGACGGGGACGGGCTGGATGATGGGACTCGCGGTCGGCACGACGGGCCCGGCCACCCTCGTCGGCTTCCCCCAGCTGCAGCTCCAGGACGGCCCGCTGGGGATCCGGTTCGCCGACGGCGCCACGGCGTTCCCCGCGGGCGTCACCGTCGGGGCGACGTGGAACCGCGAGCTCATGTACGCGCGGGGCGCCGCGCATGGCAACGAGGCCCGCAACAAGGGCGTCAACGTGCTGCTGGGGCCCTGCGTCGGCCCGCTCGGCCGTATGCCCGCGGGCGGACGGAACTGGGAGGGGTTTGGCGCGGACCCGTACCTGTCCGGCGTCGCGGCCGCCGAGACGGTCAGGGGCATCCAGAGCGAGGGCGTCATGGCGACCATCAAGCACTACATCGCCAACGAGCAGGAGCACTTCCGGCAAGCCTGGGAGTGGGGGCTTCCGCACGCCGTATCATCCAACATCGGGGACCGGGCCCTGCACGAGCTGTACGCCTGGCCCTTTGGCGACGCCGTGAAGGCCGGCGTCGCCAGCGTCATGTGCTCGTACAACCAGGTCAACAACTCGTACTCGTGCGGCAACTCCAAGCTGCTCAACGGCGTGCTCAAGGACGAGCTCGGCTTCCAGGGCTTCGTCATGTCCGACTGGCTCGCCCACCGCTCCGGCGTCGCCTCCGCCCTCGCGGGGCTCGACATGACCATGCCCGGCGACGGCCTGCGCTGGGCCGACGGCAAGTCGCTCTGGGGCCCCGAGCTGACCAGGTCCGTCCTCAACGGCTCCGTGCCCGTCTCCCGCCTCAACGACATGGTCACCCGTATCGTCGCCGCCTGGTACCAGCTCGGGCAGGACGACGAGGCCGCGTGGCCGCGGAAGCCGCCCAATTTCTCGTCCTGGACCGATGAGAAGATGGGCGTCATGGTCCCCGGTAGCAAGTCGCCGCAGGATGTCGTCGAGGTCAACAAGTTCGTCAACGTCCAGGGCAACCACTCCTCCGTGGCCCGCCAAGTCGCCGCCGAGGGGATCGTCCTGCTCAAGAACGACGGAGGCGCCCTGCCCCTCCCGCGGAAGGGGTTCGCCGAGGACAAACTCCGCCGCGAGATTAGGGAGCGGGTCGTCGGGAAGCGTCAACCGGGCCGCAAGCTGAAGGTAGCGATCATCGGGGAGGATGCCGGGCCGGGCAGGGGTGCGAACTTTTGCAAAGACCGCGGCTGCAACCAGGGCACGCTGGCCTCGGGCTGGGGGTCGGGGGCTGTCGAGTTTCCCTACCTGGTCACGCCGGCGGAGGCACTGCGCGGCGGGTTCGACGCGTCCGAAGTTGAGGTGCACGAGTACCTCGTCGACAACCCGCCGTTAGGCAAGGACAGGGCCGTCTTCGATTCCCTGGACGTGTGCATCGTGTTCGCCAACGCCGACTCGGGCGAGGGCTTCCTCACGGCGTCGGGCGTCAAGGGCGACCGCAACGACCTCTTCTTGCAGAAGAGCGGCGACGATCTCATCGCCGCGGTGGCTGGCGGCTGCGGTAGAGGCCGCGGCGACGTGGTGGTGGTGATACACTCTGTCGGCCCCGTCGTGATGGAGCGGTGGATCGACCTGCCCAACGTCAAGGCCGTCCTGCTCGCCAACCTCCCCGGGCAAGAGTCGGGCAACGCCCTCGCCGACGTCCTTTTCGGCGACGTCAACCCGTCCGGCAGGCTCCCCTACACTATCGGCAAGACCCTCGACGACTACGGCCCCGGCGCCAAGGTCATGTACATCCCCAACGGCGCCGTCCCGCAGCAGGACTTCACCGAGGGCCTCTACATCGACTACCGGCACTTCGACAAGCGCGACGTCGCCCCGCGCTTCGAGTTCGGCTTCGGCCTGAGCTACACGACCTTCACCGTCGCCAACGCGGCCGTCCAACCCTTGCGCGCAAAGTCCGCCCTCCCGGCCCCGCGCCCGCCTCCGGCGGCGCACCCGCCCAAGTTCGACGACCGCATCCCCGACGCCCGCGAGGCCGTCTTCCCGGCCGACATCCGCCGCCTAGACGGGTACGTGTACCCGTACCTGGAGAAGGGCGACCACGACGACCACAAGACCAGCGGCGGCGGCGACGGCCTCGGGTCGGCGGGGTATCCCTACCCGGAGAGATACGACCCGGCCAACCCGCACGCGCCGTCCGGCGCGGGCGGCGGCGAGGGTGGGAACCCGGATCTGTGGGAGACGTACGCGACGGTCCGCGCCGACGTGACCAACACGGGCGGGCGAGCGGGTAAGGTCGTGGCGCAGCTGTATGTGGGGTATCCGCGCCTGCCCGAGGGCGAGGGCCCGGCTGTCGACTTCCCTGTCAAGGTGCTGCGTGGGTTCGAGAAGGTGTACCTCGGGCCTGGGGAGACGGTGGCGGTTGAGTTTAATGTGACGAGGAGGGATCTGAGTTACTGGGATGTGGTGGATCAGAACTGGAGGATGGTGGTTGGAGGGAAGTACAGCTTCATGGTTGGACAGAGCTCAAGGCTCTTGACGGCAGTGGCCGAGTGGTGAGGAGTTTTGGGTGTCTGGAGTAGCCTGGTTTAGCGCTTGCGAGGGATGGGAGGGATATCAGACTTGGCGTTGCAAGGCACTAAGATTGGTTCTCTGGGCAGACGATTGATAGATATAACTTTCTTCTGGGCGTATTTGAAATGGGTATTGTTGTCAGATGACAGAAAACACATTCATGTCAGGATAATAAGAACGAGCGAGGTGCCAATCATCTTCATTCCAGCCCCTGAATCCACGAAATTCCCACCGCGAAACCAAGCATCCCTTGAAGACCAATATACCATATCAACATTTGTTCGCCTGACCCGCAAGCCTTCCTCAGTAGTTGTGGGTACTGTTGTTGGGGGTATCTGCAGCAGACTCGTTGAAACTGGTAACGGGCTGCTTCGGCAAGGCCACCGTCCCATTCGCGGCATTCGTGGCAGTATCATTGCCAAGGCCCAAACCCGCATTGCGCTGCCAAGGTGTCCAGTCCTTCCCCTTGCAGGGCCAGTTGTGGGCCGGGAGAGTGGAGAAGGTGTTGAAGCAGTTGACATAGCCGTAGTAGTTGGTGATGACTCCGTTGTCTGTACGGGCCGAGGGGAGTCAGTTTACGATGGGTAGGGAGAGTGGGTAGGGAGAGTGGAAGTAGGGGGAGGGAGGACGGAGCTCACTGAGATCTACCAGGCCGATATACTCGTCCTGTACGTTGTTGAAACATGTGCAGGTCAGATGCGAGCTGCCCGCAATGTAGCAGTCCTTGCAAGTGTCGTAGAAGTTGCCCCTTGCGCGGTTAGCATGCCGGCCTGCCCCGAGGCTTGGGACAGACATACGATTTGTTGAAATACATGTTGCCATTTTGGTTCAGGATACTGGGCAAACGAATATTGTTAGCATCATATATAGCCCCTGGACGCAGATATGTGGTTGGAAGCTTACCAGTTGTTCAGATCGAGGTGGGAGTCGACCTTATTGCCGCAGATCTTATCGTCGCACGTGGCTATCAAAACTCCTCTCTGGACGAAGAAGAGTGAACTGCAACCTTGGTCGAGGAATCCGGCACCGATGGCCCATCCAACATGGAGAAGGGCCATGGCCAAGCTGAGGACGGTATTTGCCACCACCATGGCGTAGACTAGGAGAAGGATTAATCTCGAGGGGGAAAGCCAGCAATGGACAATGTTCCTTCTGGTTGAGGACTTGGATTTGGACGGCAAGAAAAGGTACATATGCTCCGGGTGGCTGCCACGTGAAAAGGCGGTGTACTGGATAGTGTAGCAGCAATTTGGGAAACTTGGAAGCTGTGAAAGGACGCTCTGGGCAGTGCTCAAGTTATTGATGTTGGGCAAAATGCAGCCACCCGTGAAGACACATAGCCGAACGCCTCTCTCCTTGTCCCTGCATTTGATTAGCGGATGGGAATCGTCTGTTCATCTGAACAGGTACCTTGGTACCTAGGTATTCATTCTCGACACAGTTCAGGACGGGAGTGTCTGGGTCCCTCCTGCCATGCAGAAATACAGAATCTCCCTTCCAAGTTCCACCCAAATTTCTCTCAACTTTCTCTCAGCCTTCCATCCTGCTCCTTCCTCATCACTCTTCAATTTACCACCCTCTGTTTCATTCTCATAAACGTCAAACCTCGGCCACCTAGCAAGAGAGCTGCAAATGTGCTCGTTCTAGGAGATGGTCGCCATTCTACTCTCCATGCTAGGCATTCTCCCCGGCCTCGTCGCTGCCGTAGCCGCAGCCGCCGGGGCCGGCGGATTCTCCAACTTCCGTCAGAAGTGCGCGACTCCGTGGCTCGAGGGCGGAACCACACTCAGGGCCCCATGTAGGGAGGCGTGCTCGTGGTGCCGCTCCTTCTACCTCTCGGCCGTGGACCTGAACGCGTGTGTCGGAGTTGACGCGCACGGCAACCTCGTCGGTTGGGAGAAGTATATACCTACCCTACCTACCTATCTATGATTTATTGCCTCCAGGTCGTATCTACGGAGGGAGGGAGATAGTTGACTAACCAGGATGGCTCTACGCAGCGGCAATTTCTCCGACTCCTGCACGCACTGCTTCACGACCTGGACTGACCCTGATATCCTCCGATGCCGATGCTCAGACTCTCACCACAATCTCCAAGACACGACTTTGAACCTCAGTCGGTGGCCCTTCTCTCTCCCTTCCCATTCCTCCTCGGCATGCAAACCCCCGCCTTCTGCTTTTCCATCTACTAACCGACCCCTCTTTTCTCCTCAGACTCGGTCGTTGGAAACCACTGCGGCCGCCTGGCCTGCTGGAGGCATATCTCGGTCCTCGGGCCTCCGCTGAGCAAGCCTGACCCCATGCAATGCGGCGTGAACTCGGACGACGCAAGCGGCGTCAAGCTGGAAGTACAAACCGCACCGCCGCCACGTCCATCAGGTACTCTGGGGTGAACTGGCCGAGTTATAGTTCTTTGCAACCAGTAAAGGTTGTTTTTCAGGAAGGAGGGCAAAAATAAAGAGAAGAGATATATGCTGTAAGACCGCTGTGCCACAGGAAGGGTCCGAATTGCTTCAATCCCAGCCGAGGGAAGCATAAACCGGATACCCAAACACAAGGGACCCAAGAACGCCTCCAGAGGAACCGAAATTAAGCTGCGATACAGCCTTGGTCCTACATGGCTTGGCGTCCCCCCTCGCTCTCTGTTCCTCTCCGGGCCTACAAATGGCGCCCTCCCCCACCTCTCGTACTGTCTCTTCCATAGTCTCGCACCAATGGATCTGCATCCCATGAGCGGGCATGAGAGCCACATTGCTATAGCGAAGCGGCGACATATGCGATCAAGGTACAAACTAC
>NW_026848163.1:232924-368788 GCF_030411735.1 Phialemonium atrogriseum | reverse complement strand
ACCTAATGGTAACAAGACCTAACTAATGGTAACAAGACCTAACTAATGGTAACAAGACCTAACTAATGGTAACAAGACCTAACTAATGGTAACAAGACCTAACTAATGGTAACAAGACCTTTCTAACGCTGGCCCACGCTGTAAAATCCGGCACCGTGGAGGACAAATCCAGCCCACGAGATGGGCTCCTCCTCGTCCTTCTTGATTGCTAGAATGGCCTCCCGTGTCGCTCTCGCCACATTCAATACGCCCACAAAGTGTGCATCGTCTCGACGAACCTCATCTATCTGCTTCACCAGAGACTCGTAGAACAGGGCCGTGAACATTCTCCCTATGCTGCTCTCCATCGGCCACAGCGTGCCCAGAACCGACGAGGCTCCCGCACAAAACAGCGCCGTGACGAGTCCCAGTGGTTCGTCTCCGGCATTCACGTCCTGCACGCCCGAGTCGCACGCGATGGAGCACACAAAGGGTTTGTTTTCCCTCAAATTCATGGCGAATATGTCAGAGACGTTGAGCCTGGACGACCCGTCTAGAAGCGTCGAGAGCAGGTCACGATGGCCCGGCTCTGGGTTGCTCTGTGGAGGTTGCACTGGCTCTTCAGCCTGCTCCAACGACCTGGGGAGCGAATCGTCGAGAGCAAGGGCTTTTAGAGAAACAGGAAGCTCTTCCCCGTCACTGAGAATGAAGCACTGGTTAAGCACCTCGGATGCGTCGTAGCACGCGTGGCCGTGGTAGTGCACCCACGGCGAGGACCCGAGCGCCTCTTTGAAACTAGTGGCCGTGAGCTTATGTCCCAAGATTTGCCGTGCGTGGAACTCGTTCCCCAGCTGTTCCATCTGCTCGAAGATCAACTCGCGCTCTTCTCTCCGATCGGGCTCCTCGTACGCGGCCGCGAAGACAGCGCCAGACAGCGGTTTGTCCGGCAGGCTGTTGCGGGGCTCGACGCGGCGCAGGCACTCAAGATATAGTGAGAAGCTCGACGCGTAGACGACCGGATTGCGCTGGATCAGAACCGGCTCACCGAGACCGAGCGGGATGGCGTGCAGGGGGACGGCGGCAAGTTCGGCCGGGGGCGAGAGGACGAGCAGGTCCTCGGGCTTCGACATGAACGCGAGCGCCTCGACGAGGACTGTCAGCTCCTTGAGAGGCTTCTCACTCTCGAGGGGCTTCGTGGCACCTTGAGGGAAAACTAGATTGCGGTCGATCCACGCTTGGATTTGAGAAAATCGCAGCTTCAGGCGCGCACGCGCTTGGAGGTTGCGCTCACGGCAGTCCATCGCCATCAAGCAGATCCAGCCGGAGGGCTCGACGACCCAGTGAACAAGAACCACGTTCTTGTCGGGCAAAAGCCAGCTCTTGACGTGCTCGTAGACGGCCGCGGCCTCTGCAAAGCCGAAAGTGTCGGCTGTGACAGGCGCACCGAGGAGTTTCTCGAGTGCAGGGACCGCCAAAAGCCGCCGTCGCCCCGAGGCGCTTTGGAGTGCTGTCCTCGCACGCAGCTGCTCCATTGCGGTGCTTTGTTGCATCTCCTTCAACAGCAAGTTGTCGGAGGCAAGGAGATGGCACGTCTCGGCGTCGTTGCCGAGAGCCGATATTAGGAGGTCGGACGAGGTAGGCTGTCTTGTGAGGATGCTGAACAGGGCGCGCGCGCGGCCCTTTTGTGCCCACGTCCACGCCATCGGGGCGTCTTTCCGGTCGATGTAGAAGGACGTGGCGACGGCATAAAGCATCCTCGTGAGCCCAGCCGAGACGACTTTCTGCATCCGCAGAAGCGTGGCGATGGCGTGAGATCCCAGCACGCTTCTGCGGTACATCTCGGCGGCACGTTCCGCGCCCTGGAAGTAGTGCTCGGTCTCGGCGCTGAGTTCCGGCTCCAGCTCTGGATGGCGGATGATGTACAGCTGCATGAATCTCTGGAAGGGGTGTACAGACCGCAGGAGGCTATGGTGGTCGCCAACTGCTTGGCAGAGATCACGCTGTTTGCGTAGGTATCGAATCTGGAGCGCGAGGTTGTCGTCCACTTCCTGTGCGGACAGAGATGTCGTCTTATCGAGGAACGCGGCAATGTCATATGAGAGAGCGCACACGTAGTACGCGTCGCTCCGCTGCTTAATGCATGCAGCCGGATCGTTCAAGACTCGCTCGAGTGCGTCGTTGGCCAGTCGAATGCCATCCCGTCCTCGGCCCTCCTTCGCGAGCCGCAGCAGATCCCCTACGTCAATCTTGACGCTCTGGTCGGAAGAGGCGATCATCTCCGCCAGCTGGCGGGAAGAACGGACGAGTGAGTCGTCTTCCATGACATCCGGGAAGTTCTGCCTCAGGAAGTCGAAGACGTCGCTCAGGGTCGCTCTCTTCTCTCGAAGCAAATCCTCGAAATGATTCTTGGTGTCGATTTGGATCCAGGGTTCGAGACCAGCAGCTTCCTCCAAGGCTATGTCCTTGTACATTTTCTGATACGCGGAGTAACGGTCCCAGTCCTCCTCGTCGTCCAATCGCGAGCTCTGATGGGGTTTGTATCTCCTCAGAATGGCCACTCGTGAGGTTGCAAAGGTGTGTCGAGCTCTGGAGCGCTCTCGGAGGGTAAAATTCTCGATCTTCGCAACGAGGTCGAAGTTCTTCTGAGCGTACTTGCTGGCTTCCTCGGGCTCCGTCAGCGCCGAGTAGGAGTTATACAGCCCATGGTAAACGTCAGAGAGTTGCAACGGGGTAAGTCGCTCGGAGTGGTCTTTGAGCAGTTGCTCGAACCAAAGGCGCGCCTGATCGGTAGACACTTGGTGTTTGCTCGAGTCGTACGCCTCCAAGATATCGAGGCGCATGACGTTGAACTCGTCGTGGACCTCTCTCAGCTGATCGCACAGTTTCTCTTTCAACGGAGAGAACTGGGCCAAAAGGCTCGTGTCATTCACAACAATACGAAGGGCGTGGTTTGTCGCGAGGTAGTAAAAGTGATGATTCCCTTTCTGGAGGAACCTGTCGGCCAGAGACAGCGTCTGCGCCAGGCAATCAGCCGGGCCGTGCCTTTTGAGCTGGAAGAGACGTATCTGGTGGAACTCGCATATCATCTGACCGGTCTGATTCTGATCCTCTGAAAACAAGGCCAGTGATTCATCCAGAGACAGAGCCCCCAACTCGGAGTTTTCGGTGGCCTGCCACCCCGCTATGTTGATGAGAGCGCTGGCTTTGTGTGTCACGCAGTCGGCGGGAAGGCTATGGAGGTAGTCGCTATAAAAGACGATGGCCGCGGGAACACTCCCAAGGTGCTTGGTCATGTCGGGGGTGAAGGTGAAAAATGCTTCCAGAGTTGTCTTCCCATGGCTCTTTAGATATCGAGTTATGCGTTTGTACCTTTTGATGTACCTTTCGTTGAATTCGTTCCAAGATTTCCACCCCATCATAGTAAGCATACAACGAGCATCCATGACAATGTATTCCAGCCAAAGCTATTATGAATTTGATATTAGCGCATCTGTACAAGTGGAGGAACACATAGGGTCTTCACACCCGAGCATCGCCAATGGTAGTTTGACTCGGCTGGCCTTCTGCAGACGGCGAGTCAGGTTGATTGAGGAACTCCGATTCGGAATGGACGCGGGCGGTATCGACGTCGTGATTCGTAGGACCCTCTTGTTGGCTGTGATCTGCATGACGGCCATTAGCACGCTAGGTAATTCCCTAAATACCTATACAAGGGTGACTGAGCTACGGACGGCATACCTGGGTTCATATAAATGCTCTCCACATCCGTGAGTAGCTGAATCAGGCCCGCGAACTCGAAAGTTCGGTGTATGTTGATGATACCTGATAGCAGTGCTAAGCTCACGGTTTGTTCATGAAACAACCACCTTCCTTCCTTCATAGCGTCATGGAAACGGGTCGCCTTGATTGCCTTGTCGGCCAGCCGGTAATCCTGGTCTTCCAAGTACGCTATTGCGGCAGCAATGGCAACGACTGGGCATGCTTTCAGTGAAGCATCTAAGGAGGAGATATATTCGTGGGTGCCTTTGGGGTCTAGCCGCCATATGAGACGGTGGATCTCGGCCTCTGCCGCCTGAGGACTCGGATTTATAGTGATAGGAGAACTCGTCATTCTGGCTGCCCGGTGATAGCTCCTCGAGAATTTCTGATTATCTAGAATTCTGAGTCGTGTGAGATGACTGAGATACAGTTAAAAGGCATATACTAGATACATATGTGATTCTGGGACTTCTCGGGGTGAGGGTATAGGGGGAGGAGCGGGGAAGGAGAGAGGCGCGGGGCGGTCAATATTGGCCCCCCCCCCCGAGCACAAGCGGCTTGGATGTTCATTCGCTCCGGCGAAACGGGCGTCTCAGCTGAATCTCACTAACCTACTCCGGACTCCCGGCCTACCCCTCCTTGCTGCATAAGATGGCTCACACGACCTCAGACAGTTGCAACGTTTTTACGAAGCCGACTTTGAAACCGACGCTCGAAGCAGTACGTCACTACCAGCAACTCCCATCTCTTTCTCCCTCAGTGCATCTCCGTTAAAGGACACTCTCTTCTATCTTTCAGTTCTTGGAATACATTATATACGTGGGCCAACGCCATGGCCTCTCCAATGACCGATCCCGGCCATGAGGTGCCGCCGAACACCGTCTTCGAGACTGAATTTGAGCTTGATCCTAAGGCTGGAAGCACCCTTTCGAAAACGATTCGTCACCAGGAAAGAGAGGTAAACCGAGTGAAGATCACGTCTGACCGAATCCGCAACACAAGCTTCCGCGCCGAGTTGGCCAAAGTGCAATACGGCACATACAACTGCCAGCAAGCAGATGGCACATACAAGCCTGAGCCGGCAGCGCTGCTGATTTTCAACTTCCGCTTTCACTTCAGAAGTGAAAATCGAGACCGATTCACGTCGGTGAAGATCGAAGTGGAATTCAAGGAGACGCTGAACACGAAGCTCGAGAGGCCGCCGGACAGAAATCCGAATAACGACCCACAAGTCAGGTTTGTCGCGCCGCACCAGATTTGTGGAACTCCGACTGAGGTCGACGTCAAGAAGAGCTGGAAATTCGAGGGCCAGCTGGGGTATCAGGTTCCTGCCGGTCCTAGCCTCAGTGCCACCCCGTCTGTCCAGACTGAAGCGTCCTTCCAGAGGCACCACCGGATGTGGATCAAGGGCGACACGGATGGTGATAATGATCATCGTTGGGACAATAAGGCCGTGTGGGTCATGCAGGAGAACCGGATGCAAGGCAGTGGAGTACTTTCCAGCTTCCCAGGAGCAGTTGTCATCGTCCTACCGAAGTCACCGGAACATCTTGTCAAGGCCAGGGTGACTGTGGTGCCCCATCTTGCCTTCTCGCTGAATCCGCTCAGGTTGAAGCAGAAGCGTGATGACCCAATCCTATTAGATAGAAAGACGTCGTGGGGTCCCGAATACGAGCCAGGGAAGGATTTCAGCGACCCAGACTATCCTTGGAGTAGCATCATCAAGATACCAACCGAGTACCAGGTACGTCGGACTCTTACGTATTGCATAAACCTCTGCTAATTAACGATCCGATTCTAAATAGGACATTCTGCATACTTAGACATAGGGAGACAGCCAGCTTAGCATAAAGCTTAGTCTAACAAAACGAGAGCTTTGGAACAAAAGTTAGGCTTTAATTATATGCTACGTCCTCGAAAATAATTAGTTAAATTTGCGCTGCTTACCATTAGCAACCTTACCAACAGCTATACGTGGGTAGAGCTGCTAGCAGCGTGCAGCTGTTGCGGCCAAGCAGGAGGGAGCAGCACCTAGGTAATCTGTTACGACACAGCAATACCTACCTACCTAAGATACCTAGACAACCAGGCCTACAGATACTAGTTATTTCCACCTTTACTTGATATTCTCTTCTCCCAATATCGGATGAGCATGTTTAAATGGATGCGGGCCCTCGCGCCTGCGACAAAGTACCCGAAGCTGCTACCAATGTAGGCATAACCACCTTGGATTGTACAGTCAGTCTAAGCTAACACATGGTATCAAGGTAGAAAGCGCAAGGTCAAGTGTCAGCTCACCGATGAGAACGTCGAAACTTGCGCTGAATGCGTAAAGAGTGGGACGCAGTGCACTCTTCAACCGCCTGAGACGGAGCTAAGTAGCGGAAGCTCACCCGCTCATGTCGATAAGCAGGAATATGAATCAAGACTAGAGCGTGTTGAATCTCTCTTGAAAAAGCTGGTTGAGGCCCAAGAACGATCCCAATGTCCATCCGAATCCGAGCCTACCGTTCCCGCTTCTTTTTGGGACGATTTTGTAAGTTCTGTCAAGCAAGGTTCAACGTGAAGGTCCAATTACTTAGACAATATCAGTTTGTTCATTCGCCAGCCGATGGAACTCTTCCTCTCGTCGACGACCATGGCCCTATCATGCCCCAACCGCCGGATACGCCAGATGCCAAGCAGTCACTTGTGGTCCTTCTGCCGTCTACACAGGATGCAGTTACCATAGTCGCAAACACTACTGCTTGACTCTGGGGGGCGGAAAATCGAAATTGCTGCCATTTCGAGAGGCAGTGCAATGCATGTCGCTAAAACATGACTATTATTTGCGCTATACATGCAACAACTCCCTGCGAATTTCGATGTGCAATTTCTAGAATCTCAAAGCGTCGAAAGGGCCATTGAATTGGTTGTCGAGCGAGTCAAGTTATTCGTCCTATCCCACGAAGACGAAGCTTGCTCGTTGGATGGTCTAGAATGCTTGATTCTGCTAAGCTTGATTCAACTTGACGACGGTGCAATTCCTCCTGGCTTCACGATGAAAGTCTCCCATATGGTGGCATGACTCTCTGCGAATGCGAGAGCTCTGGTCTCAAGCAAGCCCTGAGACGATGTTAGATGTGGAAACCCCACAATGGATTGGACCACACCTTGATCTTGCGCGGTTTGTCTAGAAACCACAGCTTCTCTTCTTGGTTCTGACGTACAAATTTGCCGCTTAAATGGACATATCTAAATCCGGGCCTGCTGGGTTTTGTTTCCAATACTCGTGCCATGCTTTCCAAGAAGGCAAGGGACACTCCAGGTCAGCAGTGAGGCTCCCAGTGTTCGTTCCCATGGCCCTTTAGACACCCAATTAGTAAATAAAGAGTACGTAGGTTTGGCTGGAATGACCCGTCTCCATCTCTTTGTCAAGCGTACCAAATCATGGCAGCGGCATCTGCATGCGCCTGCAATACCTCTTCTGACCATATTGCGAAGTCCTTGACCAAGACACACTCAAGCTTCGGATGGTCAGATACGTCGGCGGGCAGATCCCGACGGACAAAACGCGACGACACTCGAGATGCTTGGATGGGCGAGACATTGAATGAGGGCTTCGCCTCCAATCATTCCGCTCGCGCCAACGATGAGGATTTTCATGGCGACGGAAATAGCGGGGTTGATGAACGTGCGTCCAATGTTAAAGACGATTCAAAATTCAAGACAAGTTTCCATTACATTTTGATTCGGGAACCTTGGAGGATGGTCTTGGCAGGAGTTTGAGGACCCAATTGCTGTCGGCCGAGTCGGCCGAGAAGGATTGGATCCTCCCGTCATATTCATCACCACCTGAACAAGGGGAAATCAGAATAAGCCAAAAAGCCAGAATGAGCTATTGTGCTCTTGTAGCTTAAGTAATAGCTGCTAGTTACTCTGAAACTCCCTTATTACAATGTCCAGCAGGTTTGATTTCGAAGTTGCGCCAGTTCTGGCTGTCTTTGCAAATCGAAGCGCAGATCGCATTAAGGCCCTTTCCTAATGCGGATCCGTAGGATTGTTTCAAGCAAGGAGGCGCCCCTGTTAACGTGGCACTGGAGGATCCGAGCTCCCGGACTCAATTTATAATTCGGGCTGCGCCGATCAGGCGCATCAACGACTAGCGCAAATCTCGGGTAAAATCCAGGGGCCCTTTGGGTCATATAATAATAATGTTGTTTCTGCCTAGGACGCTGCCTGTCAGACGCGAGGGTATTTTTATTTTTTTGTCCCATTCAACTACGTCATCTGTTTGATGGCAAATTTTGGCGACATGCGCGGCTCTTTCCTTGTGTTACTGATTGGGTTACTTGGGCTCTGTCACAGTAAGTCCAGATCGAGGAAAAGTGCACCTTTCTTGAAGTCTACCTACCCTAACCATCTCAATAGGAAGCCTAGCAGATGACTGCACAAATGTCACCATCGCCAATGCAGCTGATGCAGAAGCGGTGCGCAAGAGTTGTCCAGTGATCCAGGGCGACCTGACCTTCATGGGCGCTATCTCCGAGAGCATAAACCTCGACGGCGTAGAAACTGTCCTGGGAGGCATTCTCCACGACGGGGCCTGCGGGCGCACCGACGACGAGTGTCCCCATGTTCAGCCATTCACCATCTCGAGCTCCACGCTCACGACAGTCAATCAGACGATAGATTTCCGGTATTTTCCGGGCCTGGAGAAGCTGATCCTGCCAAACCTTACTACGGTAAACTCGGGCCTTATGCTCAGGCGATTGCACGACCTCACGCACTTGGACATTACCGGGCTTTCGTACGTTGGATGGGTCTTGCTGGAGACGACGAGTCTCAAGACCCTGCTTCTCGATGGCTTGAAGGGTTTTACTGGGACAGGAAGCAACGGATATGTAGCGCTCTGGGATGCAGGTCAAGTCGAATCCGTCGACGGTTTCTTCAAGAATCCCATTGATCCCGTTTTCTATCCGGAGACCTCCCAAGATTCGAGCTTGTCGACGAATGCCGCAGTAATTCCCAACATCCGAAAGATTACCATTGGTTGGACCAGGATTCCAAAGCTTAGTCTCTCCGGGCAGAACCTAACCGTTGTTCTTGGAGGGCCGTCGACCAAATCCATGGAGATCGATATGTTTGAGGTTGGGGATGGTGTCGTCGATTTGCAACGCAGTCCAGAGTTGAAGAATCTGACACTCACGACATTTTCGATGGACAATAACCGCAACATGACGCATCTGAAGGCCGATTTCGATCAGGTCGCCAACTTTGCCGTCTACGGGTATCCCTCGCTACGCACTCTCGAGCTCCCGCCGCAAGCAGTCAACTGGGCGAACCTGAGCATGCGCCTGACCCAGGACCCGTCTGGGCCCTTGAATTTCAGCTCCGAATACACGGTCGACGCCTCGGGTCAGAAACAGAGGACGTGGTACTGGCCGGAAAAGGACATGAGAGAAGTCGTCGTCCATGGAAACATTGCCACAGATTTCTTGTAAGCCACATCCCAAACCCCAAACATCACACGTTTGTACCATCGCCTAACCACTGATCTTTTTCTTTCCCCCAATCACAGCCAATCTTTCCTCGAGTACCGAATCGAGAGCAAAGACCCATCGAGCCGACCGCGAGTTCTCGAGACATTCGACATCCGGAGCGACTCTCCAAGGCTCAAGCTCAACTGCTCCGTTTTCGACGAGCTGCAGAATAAGACGGGCGTTTTGCCGGCTAACTACTCGTGTTCCTATAAATCGGCGGCGGCCCTGGCTCAAGGCTATGTGATGCGGCAGCCCTGGCAATTTGGACTGCTGGCCTTGGGGCTATCTATATCGTTTCTGTGACCGGACAGACTGAGTTACTATCCTAATTATCCCGTTAATCTATAGGTGCCTACCTAGTTCTATATCATATCATTCTAGAGTTTATTTCGCAAACCCCAAGAGTCTATGATCCAACTGTGCCGTCACTCAGCTACAACAGCATGAGCGGAGCCAAGATCGGCGTAGTCACCCAGGCAAATGGAACCGCGCAGAGGGAATTGGCGAAATTTGGGAGATAGATCCGCCATTGAGGAGTGGGTGGCCGTACTTATCTACGCGCCCAGCTCCGCTGTAGAGTCGCTGCTTGCCGTCAAAGCGGGTTGGACCACCGAATTCGGCACCTTTGCCTCACTCGCTGCCTGTATTTCGGCACATCTCTGCTCCGAAATCGCACGGAACAGTGCCATGTCACTCGGTTTAGACGGGTTCAGAGGCACTTCCGGGTGCGCGCCCAGCCAGAGCACCTCGCTCAGTTTGAGATGCAGCCTCTTCCATCGCTTCCGTCCGATATGCTGTCCCATGACGCTGTCAAATGTGTCCAGATGATCTTCCACCCACTGCACCTCGGTTGTCGAGAATATCCTCCCCAGTCGTAGATTATGCGAGATTAACTGCTCCATCATGTTGTCCCACGCCTTGTCGTCCATTTGTTCTCGAAGTTGCGCCATCGACCAACTTTTTGACGGATCCCGTGGCGGTCGAGGGTTCTCCTTGAACTGGTACTCTTCGTCAAGACAATGCTTCGTTCTCGCGTCAAGATCCCGCTCAACTCTAGATAATTTCGATTAGCAAGAATTGCGACATGCCACAGAGCCTGTTCGGGGCCCTACAGCTTCTCCCCAGTCCACTTGTACATCAGGACAGGAATTCTTTCCAGATCAGGAGTCACGCCAGGCGGCCCACTGTCAAGGAGAAAGCGGACCTTCTCTCCGTCAGCTTCCCAACAGCCCCGTGTTCGAATGGTTTCTCTCTGCCAGTCCATGTCGCGGCCCCATTGGTGTTGACAGATGATGTTGGCCATCGTCCTTGCTCGCTGCATTGGAGGACCGGGAACCTTGTGTGATGCACAGCGCACAACGATCCGAACGACGTTGGCTACCGTTGCATCCGTTACTGGGCCAGGTGAATTATCATTTCGACAGGTTGAGATGTCGGACTGGCCAAGGTCCTCAGCACACAGGTGTTCGTTGGTTGGTTGGGTAGTGCCGGTATCCATCCTGTTTCAAACAACTGTTAGCCACGAAACTCGGGCACATGAGCAGAGCCATGGCATACTTGAACCACCAGATCCTGATGACGCACGAGGGTTATTTCTGGATCCAAATCTCCCTCCCACCTTTCTCTTGTAGTACCTTGTTGCCAAGCCAGTGCTCCGTTGTTGTCTTCGCCCACTTCACTGTTCTCGCCCTCTTCACTAACTCTAATTTGTCCCGAGGTAGGTGGGGCGATATAAGCATACCCTTGACATACAGTCTTTTTAAACTCAGTGTGGTGTCGGGCGTCGTATACCATGCCCGGTTTGCTGTGGAGAAACCAGGATACGAGACGGTGTGGTGTTGGTCAAGGCATCCATTGCAGATCACATGACTACTTGAAATGCATAGTTCAACACAACCCCTGAATCAACATACCGAAACTGTACAGTGATGGGTTGAGCAGTTCACAGCCCTTTTCCTGCAAATATTATATCAAGATGGTTAATCTGCAATGCAAGCTGCATAATGAAGACCATTGGATTTCATTCTCCTTATTGCAGGATGCCAGTGAGTGTCATACCAGAGCCTTCCCCTTGAAGCCTTTCCCCTTGACGCCTTTGCCAAAGTGCAACACACAGATGCTGGACCATTGCCAAGAGATAACAACAAAAGGCTGACTAAAGAGATCTGCCTCCCATCTTGTCTGTGACAACATTGGCAAGGACAAGCTGAACAGTTGCCCACAATAGCCAGAGAAGGGCTGGCCAGTTGGCAGTCCACATTTCCTTGCCCAGTAATCTCAGGAAAGATTCCCCGAAAATGAACTCCAGAGAGTCAAAGATAGGCAACATTTCCACACAATACCCAGCAAACAATCCCCAGAACACCCATGTAAGTACCTGGGGCTTTGTGATGCCCAACCATGTGGTCCCAATGTCGGCTAGCTTGAAGGATCTTGGGAATGCGTAATCTAGTAATGGTAAGCCTTTGTAGGGGTCGGGGGAATCTGGGAAGAACGTATCGCAGCCTACCTCCCATAGACCACCACCAACAGGTTTCGCCGACAGCCGCCCTGTAAGTACAAATCCAGTCAGCCAGATCCTAGGCTTGTCTCGGCTTGTCTTGGTAGAGACAATAGAGTACAGGCATGTAAAGCTGGGGAGACGGATCTAGGGTACCAAGTCTCCCCAAAAATACAGGAACTGTGGGGAGAGTGGGGGTGGGAGTGAGACCTGGGTGATGATAGGTGTGAGGGTGGGGGTGACTTGGTACATACAGAGAATCGCCAATGAGTCTTCCATTGTGCCACTCAGCCAGACACCACTGGAGATCAAGCTCAGGCCAGTCACCAGTAGCCCATTCAATCTCCTTGATGGCTGGTTTAACCTTGTCCATCTGGGAAGTCAAGTCGTAGAGATCAAAGCCAAGATCCTCTGTGTCAGGCACTCCATGCTCCATGTCGATTCTCATCCAGGCCAGGGTGGCTTGTTCAAGGTCGATCATGGTGGGCCTTGTAGCCCGGCTGACCCAGATGATGGTGCACGAGTTAGTGCAGGTGAATGGACAGGCAGTGACTTTAGAGCCATTGGCAGCTGCAAAACCAAGGTAGCAGTCTGCGAAGGAAGTTCCAGCCAGGAGCATAACCATGACCATAATGATGATGCAGATGGAGGAACACATGGTGGGAAAGAAAGAGGTGGTACCGTGCAGCAGACGGGCCATGGTCGATGGTTGGAAATATCGGCGTAAACGTGATTGCTAGGGTAGGTTTGGGATTCGAGGTGGTGCTGGAGAGGGTGCAGTGTTGGCCTATAACGATGAGCGCCGTGAGGTTTGTGGAGTGAACGAAGTCAGTCAGTCTATCTCGGCCTGTAGGAGTAGGAAGCCAGGAGAGAGACAAAGGAGGAAATATCTCGGCGAGGCAAGGGGCAAAATATACCTGAACGAGTGCCCAGATAATTTGACGCGAGGCATAGGTAAGGTGTTGTGGTTCGAGGGAACACGTCGACACGATAGGAGTGTGGACAAATTCTGGGGACTGCTGAGCCAGACAGGAAGTCTGAACTTTTGGAGGGCCATTGACCTATCACATCTAGGTATGGTCCAAATGTTCCATCTTCTCCTTCCCTATTCATTTGTCCTGAAAAATACCTACCTACCTAACCGAAGCTAGCCATGGGAAGCCAGATCCAGGTTCCGCTCATAGACTCGTGCTTTCCATATGAACCACCAGGTCCTCCACTAATATAGGTATCCTCCACACAAGCATTTGTTCTTGTCACTTTCGGCTCACTCCTAGCTGTCAGCCTAGCTTCTCCCAACACCATTCAATATCGACGCATGCTTGGCATGAATGTGTCTCTCTGGGAGATAAGTCTACATTCACTATCAGTGCACATATCTGCTGCCGATTCACTCTAGGCATATCTCTCTACCTATATATACTCTCTCTATCCAGGCCAAGGCTTCATTCATCCCATCAGCAAACCCTCCTCACTCTCTGCAGTTGTCTCGAGAGGTTATCCATCCTTTCAGTAGTTCATTAAATCAACAAAGCAGACCAAGATGAAGGGCCTCCACAGCACATTGTTTACACTTACCATCCCGACCTTCTTTGGCCTCTTCAACCCTGCCGAGTCCGCCAAAGTTCCGCCGGCCGCCAACCGTGCCCCAGCCAGGCATGTCTTTTCCGACGCCTGTTACCAGTGGAACATCCAGACTTCGTGGTCTATTCTGGCCTGGTGTCAGAATGATGAGGGCCAGTACGGCAAGACCATCATTTCCATGGATGACGCCCTCGCCAATGACTACGGAGTGCTCGTGGCCAAATACAAGGGAGACCTCAGTTACTCCTGTGCCACCTGCGGGCCTGGCACAACTTGGGGCATGGTGACCTGCTTGTGTGGGAATGGAAAAGGCGTGGACGTCTATAGCTCGATTGACCTTGGCAAGCACCTATTCCTTGTTCTCCGTCTCTCTTAATTCCTGCTAACTCCCGTCGTTTCTAGACGATGCCCTCGAGGTCTATCATGGCATCCTATTCCCCAAAATGCCCACCATGCCTGAATCCACCGATTACGACCCCGACATCGCTCCTCGAGGCCGCCGCAGAAACTCGGTCGCCCCTGAGCCGGCCCATACGGATGTCCCAACCCCCGAAGGAGGAAACCCCAAGCATCAGCCTCGTGGTTAGCCGGCTTCACTTGCGGTGTAAGATGTCTCCGATGACTCTCTGGTTATGGTTCTTGGCAGGTCTAGACAGGGAATGGAGGCTTCATTGGCAGCCGGGTTTGGAAAATCACTCCATTAGGCTAGTTATTGATTAATGGACACCTCGCGGCATCCCTGATCCCAGTTGTGATAAACTTGTATTCCATACCATATTCCTAATATCATGGTGTCCAGTTCCGAAGGGGAGTAGAAAAGCGACTTGTGCAGATCAAGAACCGCCGGGATGTAATTCACGCCGAACGCGACTCCAAGTTGTTGAGTGTACCCTTTGAAGGAGTAAAATCCGAGTCAACACACCACGGCAACGTCTAACATTCTGAAGTTTCTAGGATCAACCACGGCTTGCCGCCAACGCCACAACCGGCCACATCGACGTAGGAATACAGGCCTCTTCGAACGCCGCTGACAACCATCACGCCGTACCATAAAGCCCAAGATCGCACTAGGTTTTCCCGAGAAATCAAGTACAGCTTACGCCACAACGCCCAATGCCAATCTTCCTACCCTATCACGAGACAAGCCGAAAGGAAAATTCAACTGTCGGCCAAGTAACCGTGGCGACGAGGGGAGTGCGACCGATGCCTCCTTTCCAAAGACGGTCTCCGAGGAACATACCCAGGCAGGCAGTCCGTCGATGCCATCCCCCTTACTCGCGTACTCGCCATCTGTCCCCCGAGGGAATCGCGCCGCCGAGGGTGTACAACCACCCGACCATCTCTCGACCGCGAACGACGATCCCGCCAGTCCGGGGAGCCACGCCCACGAGACCCCTCCCCGCCGCCCTCGGCACCCGCACTCGCACCCCCCCTTCGACCCCGACCCCGCCCCCTGCGATGCTGATCCGGGAATCCCCCCCCCTCCTCGCGACCGCCGCGCACCCTCTCCTCGTGCTCCCGGCGACACTTCTCAAACGCCACGAGCGCAAAGGCAGCGCCCAGCCCCGCCTTGGCGAGGTGGGCCGCCCTGTGACGGTGGTGGTGGCCGTCGCCGTGGCCGTCGCCGCTGCTCCGTACCGCCGCGGCCAGCTGGTCGGCGGCAAGGGCGGCGGCTGTGAGGCCCGCGACGAGGTCGATGTCCTCGCCGAAGTCAACGCCCTTGGTGAGGGCGCGGATGCCTCTCGGTGGTGGTCGTGGTGGGCTTTGCGTGCCTGGTTGGGAACGTTTCATTGGATTTTTTTTTGGTTTCTGGTTTGTGGAAGGTTTGCTGTTCGGTGCCTCTTTCTTATTTTGATTTGTTGTTTTTGGCTTAGTTGCCTCTCAATCCGAGGCGTACTCCTCTCATTATATGTTGTCATTCCGACCCTGAAAGTCCCGGTTGCCAAGTGTGGCGGGTATTTGCGGCCAGGCAAAACAGGGGCGAGATCACCTGTTCCTCCCCCGTGACCAAAAAGTTGTTGCTTCCTGCAGGAAATCAACGTGCCGTCTGCTTTGGACTACTCAGCAGCATTGGTAAGGTAGTCTGCTGACGGTTCCCTGATATCCGTATATTGTAAATTAATTCAACCGATGGCGTATGTCCTCGCCTTATCTGTCACCTGCAATGGACCACTGCCTCTCTAAAGCTGATGCCCACGAGATTTATGGCGGCCCTCGAGTCTGCTGGTGATTTGGGCGCATCGATTTGGACAAACAGTGGGGATATCCGAATGATTTCCCAACGGGTATTCGGTCGCGGAAACCCGACGTCAACCAAGTTTTAACCTTATCTCAACGACCTTCCCGAACTGTCAGCCCTGGAGGGGCTAGAATCAACGCCACATTGCAAGATGTGCCGAATATCTCGATTTGGTAAGACGGGTAAGACGGAAAGGCAAGTGAGACGGGTGAGACAGGCAAGACAGGCAAGACGAGAGAAGACGGCTTCGTCGTCAGCGGCGCCCAGCTGGTGCCGAGCTGGGGCCGGATTGCTTCCCATGCGTAACCCCATCTTTCGTGCCGGCTCCGACACGTCCTCGAGTCGGGTTTGGCCCGTAAACAATTGGGAGGGCGGCGGCTAGCGGATCGGCAGCGCCTGCCTCAAACGGGCGGTTTCCCGTCATCTCAGGGTTTGTTCACCAGAATGGGGTGGAATTGAGATCGACGAATAAGAATACCGGACATGGATGGCAGATTCTAATCGAAGACGAAGTTGTTGGGCCCACATACCTGGTGGTTCGTGCATGTATGCATGGTACTGTACTGTACAACGTCACTTCTGGCAGAAGATCGTCGCTCCAATGTGCCCCGATCCCCCGCAATCCTTTTGTTTCTGCTTGACGCTCTGGAAGCCGGTACAAGTGCCGCCTCCCAGTGTCCCGCCTCCCACATCTTTCCTCCGGGTTTGCTCATAATTCATAACAAGTCCCCCTCCCTCAACAATAGCCCTTCCCTTCCTTCTGATGCACCCGGACTCCGTATTTTATCCCGAAAGTGATGGCGACCGAAGACTTCCCACTCAAGCAAGGGAGCCGCGAAGCGGATGAGCTGGAGAAGCAGGGCAGCAGTGACGAGACGGTCGTCGGGAACACGAATCTCACACGGAAGCTTCTGTGGAAGCTCGACACCAGGTGATTTGGGGCCTTATTTATTTGTTTATCTACGCCGATTCAAGAAGGCCCCGGGGAAGGCGGGAAAGGGGGAAAGAAAGTCGTGGTGTGAAAGGAACGGTGCGGCTAACATGGGAGTAGAATCCTTCCCGTGCTCGCGCTGCTCTTCCTGTGCTCGTTCCTCGACCGCACCAACGTTGGCAATGCGAGACTGTACGGCCTCGAGGACGACATACACATCACCGACCACCAGTACGACGTGGGGCTGGCCGTCTTCTACGCGAGTTACATCTTCAGGTGAGACAGTGGCTTTAATTACATCCTGTTGCCCGTCCCGAGAGAGCCGGAAGGCGCTGACCCGATTCTTTTTCTTCTTTTCCTTTTCGCAGCGAGGTGCCCAGCAATCTGGTCCTGAAGAAGGTCACGCCGCGGGTGTGGCTCCCGCTCCTGACCTGTGCCTGGGGCATCATCTCCATGTGCCTCGGCTTCGTCCAGAACTTTGCAGGGTTCGTGAGCGTGCGGACCCTGCTCGGGCTGGCCGAGGGAGGCCTGCTTCCTGGAATGGCGAGTATCCATCCATCCGGGAAGACTCCCGAGTACTCATCGCTGACTCGGACAAGTGTTTCAGGTCCTGTATCTCTCCGGCCTATATACCCGAGGAGAGCTGGCGCTCAGGATCGGGCTCTTCTACACGGCCGCCTCTCTCTCGGGCGCGTTCGGCGGCCTGCTGGCGCGCGGGATAGCCGAGATTGGGACGAGAGGTGGACTCTCGAGCTGGAGGTGGATCTTCGTCATCGAAGGCTTGCTGGTAAGTTGCGATGCAGAAGTGTGGGACGGGGACCCGCATCCACTGACCTCCAAGTAGACTATTGTGGCATCCATCGTCGCCTTTGTGCTGCTACCCAATAGCGTCGCCGAGGCTAGGTTTCTCACCCCCGAGGAGAAAGAGCACGCTGTCCAGAGACTCAGAGGAGGAGAGAGCGGCAGTGGAACTGAGGAGTCGTGAGTATCTAGCCTAGCTCGTCAGCATTATCGGAACTAATTGAAATGCGGTCACAGCGAAGTTGTGGAGAAATTCTCCTGGGGGGAGGTTATGCGTGGAATCTTTGACCTCCAGACTTGGCTCACAGCTTGCGCATACTTTGGGATCCTGGCCGGGCTCTACTCGTTCGGGCTCTTCGTGAGTGATGACCCCTATCCTTTTAGGGGATATTCAGATTGGCATGGCTCATACTTCTCAGCTTCCGACGATTATCGCGGCCTTCAACTACACTCCTAACGAAGCCCAGCTCTGGTCCGTCATCCCGTATGCCGTTGCGGCGGTCGTTACAGGTATGTTAGAACACGCCTCTGAGAGAATCCACGTAGCATGTAAAACTAAACGTTATCCCCCTTCAAGTCCTCGTTGCCCTTGTCTCGGACAGGCTCAAGGTCCGAGGCATCATCATGCTATTTACCCTGCCCGTCGCCATCATCGGCTACGCTGTCATCGCCAACACCACAAACGCCAAGGTCAAGTACGGCATGACGTTCCTGATGGCAACCGGCCTGTACAGCAGCGTCCCGCCGGTCCTGGGCTGGCTGTCTAACAACTCGGCCGGCCACTACAAGCGGGCAACCGTGTCGGCTCTGCAGCTGGCGATTGCCAACTGCGGTGGGTTCGTCACCGTGTTCATATACCCCAAGGTGCAGGGGCCGCAGTACCACAAGGGCCACACGATTGTCCTGGGCTTGCTGTGCGGCGGGTGGTTCCTGTGAGTACATCTCTCCCAATTCTCGATTCAGTCAAGCCCAAGTCGCTAAGACAGGATAACCAGGATCTTGCTCAATGTCTTGCACGTGGCAAAGATCAACCGGGATAAGGCGAGAGGGAAGTATGATCAATTCAGGGGCTATGGCGACGACCGCGATCCCGATTTCAAATTGGTCACTTGAGCTTTTCCGGCAGATCAGGGCGGCTTGGGAATTGGACCATCTCAGGCTGGGGAGCGGTCAGGTATTAAAAAAGTTCCAAGCCGGCGACATCTCTTCGCATTCCAATGCCAACTATCCCCGACCAAGCACCAAACCATAGCTAACTGGGGAGGACGCAAGACGGAAGTGGGGTTAATATAATAAAGGGATAATATTTCGATACACGCTCGAAGAGATCCAGATAACTCCAAAAGAATCCGGGGGCGGGCCGGGATCGAAGCGGCGCCCCTTTAAATTGACAATTGAAGTCAAGCCCCAGTCTAACGTGAGCTCAACAACAACACCATCCATATCCCGATTGATTCTAGACCAACATTTGCGCGGACACTACCCATGCGGAGAGATCTTGGCAAGCCAAGAGGATCTCGTCACTCCCCAATGCTGGTGATCCCAAGTGCATGCCAAGCCTAGACCAACTGCCGGCACCAGGCAGACCCTGGTCTAGGCTGTTCCCTTCCAGCCTGCTGGTGCACAACTGATAATAACTGGAGTTAAAGCGTTTCTTCAATCTGGAGATATGTTGAGTATCATGAAGCGCGTTTATATTGCGCGGGGTCGCGTTAATTGCCAAGAGCCAGCCTATATACAGAGACCACAAGACGCCGAACCTCTCCCAATGACTAGAAATACGTCCAGATGCCCCCAGGTCCTCTCAACAAGCAGTCTCCCCGCAACGACCACCCTCTCCTCCCAACCAGCTAGAAACACCTCACCATGACTCGCCCCAGCCTCGGCACGTACCCGTGCCTATGCCTCGCCCTCACCCTCGCCCTCACCCCCCTCGCGAACGCCGCCCCGGCAGCAGCCACGGGCTGTGACCGGGCGGCCCTCCTGGCAGCGGCGGATAAATACGTCGAAGCCCAAACGGCCGGCAGCCTCGACCCTCTCCAGGACATCCTCTCCGCCAACTTTTCCTACGTCGAGAACAACGCCGCCACCGACGTCTCCTCCGGCGTCCTCAGCCACGCCCTAGCCATCGACCACCGGCGCAGCACAGCCGACACGACCGACTGCGCGACCTACACGGAGCTGATCAGCACCGGCGGCAAGGCTCCGGGAACGGGGGCGGGGGCGGCCAAGCCATACGTGATCGGCACGCAGCTCCGGCACGACCCGACCACGCTCTCCATCGTGCTGATCGACAGCGTCGCCTCGACCACGGGATCATGGTCCTTCGACGCGGCCAAGACGCTCTCGCACGTCCTATCCGAGGACTGGCCCGCCATCCCCGCCGACCGGCAAGACGACCGTGCGGTCCTGCGGCGCGCGGCGGACGCGTACCTGGACATCTGGAGCAACGCCACGGCGGCGGACGCGGTGCCGTGGGGTACGCCGTGCGCGCGGCTCGAGGGGTCGGCGTACACGGGGCGCGGGAGGGCCGACGACTCGTGCAAGGCCGGGTTGCCGACGAATCACAACCAGGCGCCCAATACGCGCCGGCGCTATGTGATCGATGAGGAGGCCGGTTCGTGCGACGTGCTGTGTGTGTGGGAGCATATGATGATGGCGGCGGACAGCCATGAGTTCCGGCTCGAGGGTGGGAAGCTTCGATATGTACATACTATAACTGTCTGTCCTGGCCAGACTTGTCGACTGTAGAGCATTGGCTGGGCTAGCCTGCCTTTCTTGATCTCCATGTCCAAACTGAATGTGTTGTTCTCTACTGTGGGTAATGAGCCCCCTCTTCTGTACTGTGCAGGAGGGCGAACATACGGACTCATGGAGTTCACATGCCGGGCAGCCGTGTGTGAAAGCTGAGGGTATAGGTAGGTGCAAGAGTTGATAGGCATGGATCTGTCGTGACATTCTCTGCAAGCAATGAAGGGAGTGCGCTCACTTAAACGCCGACATCGCCGCATACCAAGGAACAACAAGGAACAACTGGTACGTTTAGTAACAAGTCAGAGCTGGCGGGGCGGATATTTTTCGTACGCACTAGGCGGGCAAGAGATAGCAGATTGAAGCACAGAAGCACAAACACCATGCGTCCGGTATCGGGACGGCCGCAACTGCTCAGTGGGACTGAAGGGAAGAAAAGGTTTCGCTCGGCATGCACACGGCTTGGGGGATGCGGATAAGCACGGCGGAGAAATCGACCTGCAAGGCGTACACGCCAACAGACATCATTGCAGAGCCGGAAGGGTATAGTAACCGAAGCAAATGCCAGCGGACGACATGCACCCCATCGCTACAGTTGAACCCGCGAACCGAGAACGCCTCAGAACCCCCCAAAAGTCCCTCACACCGTCTCGATATACCTCCTCACCTCCCTGTCAGAGAAGTAGGGTCAGCAACTACTCCAGGGTGAAACGGGAACGTACCGGCAAAAAGAGAAGAGAAAACTCACCAGTCCGTAACGGCCTCCTCCCACAGGCGAATCTCATGCTCCCTCGTCCCACCAAAGTGCTCCACAAACGCGTCCCCAAACACCTCCCGCGCGACACTCCCGGCCCTCATGAACCGCGCATTCGCCTCCCCGAGGCTCCTCGCCAGCCTCTCCCCCGCGTCCCCCGCCCCGCCGGCGTCCTCGCCCCTCCCCAGCGGCGGGCACGGCAGGTCGAGCTCCCTCTCGACGCCCCTCCACCCGAGCCCCAGCAGCGCCGCCAGGACGAAGTGCGGGTTCGCGTCGGCGCCGGGGACGCGGACCTCGAGGCGCGTGGCGGCCGGCTTGGCCGTCGGGGGCGTGATCAGGCGCACGCCGGCGGCACGGTGCTCGAGCCCCCACGACACCGTCACGGGCGCCCAGAAGTTCTCCACCAGCCGCTTGTAGCTGTTGACCGTCGGCGCCAGGAGCGGCATCACGTCGGGCAGGCCGTCCAGGATGCCCGCCAGGAAGTGGCGGCCCAGGTCCGACAGGCGAGCGACGTCCGGGTAGGGGGGGTCCGGGTCCGGAGGGTCGCGGACTAGCAGGTTCTCGCCGCTCGTGGCGTCTACGAGCGATATATGCATGTGGCCCGAGTTACCTGGTAGGCCCTGCTTTGGCTTTGCCATGAAGCATGGCGTGATGCCGTATTTTGTGGCCACCGACTTGACGACGTATCTGCATGCGTTGTTTAGCAGGGTGTCTCGGGGTGCAGGGGAGGATGGAACTAAGACGAGAGGGTATGGTGGGTTGGATAAACGGCTGGATGGGGCATGGGGACGACCAACTTGAACAGACTCGCGCGATCTGCCATCTGCTTGATCTCGCCAAACTCCAACGCCGCCTCAAAAACCCCCGGCCCGCTTTCAGTGTGCCACCCTTCGATATTACACCCGAACGTGTCGCAAGTGTTGAAGATGTCGTAGTAATAGTCCTTGTTCTCCATCGGCCGGGTCAAGCTGTACCCAAACATGCCTTCCGTAAGAGCGGGTAGCGTATGGGGTGCGTTGTCACGAAGGTAGGCGGCCGTCGAGGTCGTCGAGGTGCCGGAAGGTTCGGTGGGAGCTTTGAATTGGTAGAACTCGTACTCGGCTGGATGGGGGGTTCAACCCGTAAGCTTCGATCTCCTCTCCGGGCCGGGGTAGGAAGCCTCTTACCACCAGCCATGGCTCCATATCCCCGAGCTTTCAGCTTCTCCAATTGTGTCTTCAACAAACCCCGTGGACACGCCGAAACGGGTTCGTTGGTGTCGGGGTCGTGGAAACTGACCAAGAAGAAGGGCACATTGTTCTCCCAGGGGATTCGTCGGAAGGTGCTCAGGTCTGGCACGGCAATGATATCCTGGTATCCGTTCTCACTGTTGCTTATTTTGAGCTCGCGTATGTACGTCTTGTCGTGCATGTCCCAGCCGAAGATAACAGAGCAGAAGCCAAAGCCGCTGGAGGCGATGGAGAGGAACTTCTTCTTGGAGACGAGCTTCCCTCGCAAGATCCCGTCGACGTCGATGCCGGCGAGCTTGACAGAATTGTCGCTGGCGAGGAGATCGGGAAGGTCTTCAACTGTGAGCTTCTTAGCTTCCGGGTTCGAGGCTTCGGATGCCATGGTGAAGGATCCCGGCCTTGCCGCCAAGCTGAAGAATGGCTGGGTTCTACGATGGGTTTAGCAATGCCGCAATAGCAATCCTATCACTTGAGAGATCACAGTGAGCAATGGCAATCGTGAGTCCGTGTCATCAATCCGAGTTCATTGACAAGCTATTGATTGTCTGGGGAGGGGTTTCCAAGGTTTGTGCATCGCGACAAGTGACGAATCCCGTGGACAGCTAACGCGAATCAATGACCCCCTGGTAACGATAAGCAGCTCCCCATCTCAAATTGGCAGCCACAACCACCAGCCACACTACGTCATGACTCTGCAGGCCAGGGTCCCTCACCCTGCTCAATTGGAGGCGGCCATTGGTCAGTTTGAACCTCAGCGATGGCATCTTAAAAGGTCGCGTAATTATTCCTCAAGGTCCATCCAGTTCATGAGAGGCCAGCATGCCTAGTGTCCGTAATACTTCCTCCCGACTGCTGCAATGGCTTTCAAAACCCACCAGGTCACCCCTGAGTCGGTGTGGGGATTTACGCCCCAATGAATGACTGTTTCTGATTGGCCAAAACGTAGTCAGGCGTCCATATCTGAGAACAGTGGTACCTGAGGTACCTATCTCCTGGTTCCACCATGGACCCCTCCAAAAGGAGGGAAGGCATCGGTCACGAGAACAACTCTGAGCCCGCCACCAGCTCACTGTTCCCCAGCTCCCATCCTCCTTCCACTTCGCCTATCTGAATCAACGATGGCAGAGACACGTGGCCGTCTAGCTGGAAAGAATGCCATCATCACCGGCGCAGCTGGGTAAGTTGGGCGTTCTTATCGTGCAGCAGCGGTGAAGAGAGATGGGGGAGATATACCTATCTCCCGAGACGAAAGACCGCCATTTGCAGAGAGTACTGACCTCCGACGCAAGTGGCATTGGTCTCGAGACCAGCATCCTGTTCGCCAATGAGGGCGCCAACGTCCTCATGGCCGATATCTCGGCGCCGGCTCTGGAGAACGCCCTGGCCAAAGTCCGCCAGCTCGTGCCGGCGGCGAAGCGTGTCGAGGTCATGGTAAGCCCGATGCCTCCCTCCTTTCCGGTTCTTGATTTGCGACTTGTACCTCTCTGCATTTCCCTTACTAAACGCCCCGCCCCCTTCTTCCCCAGCTTTGCGACGTCTCCAAAGAAGCCCAGGTGCAAGCCCTGGTCGAGTCCGTCGACAGCTGGGGCGGCGTGGACGTAATGTTCAACAACGCGGGGATCATGCACGCGCTCGACGCCGATGCGGTCGACACGCCCGAGTCGATCTGGGACCTGACGCAGGCGATCAACGTCAAGGGCGTGTGGTACGGGTGCAAGCACGCGGTGCTCTCGCTGCGGCGGCACGGCAAGGCGCGGGCCAGCATCGTCAACACGGCCAGCGTGGTCGGGCTCGTCGGCTCGGCGACCCCGCAGCTGGCCTACACGGCCAGCAAGGGCGCCGTGCTGGCCCTGACGCGCGAGCTGGCCATCACCCACGCCCGCGAGGGGTTTCGCTTCAACAGCCTCTGCCCCGCGCCCCTCAACACCCCGCTGCTGCAGGACTGGCTCGGCGACGACGCCGCCAAGCGCGCCCGCCGCGAGGTCCACTTCCCCACCGGCCGCTTCGGCGAGGCCGTCGAGCAGGCCCGCGCCGTCGTCTTCCTGGCCAGCGACGAGAGCAGCTTCGTCAACGGCCAGGATTTCGTTGTCGACGGCGGCATGACCAAGGCCTACGTCACGCCCGAGGGCCCGCGTGCCCCGGCTCCGGTCAATAATGCCCTGAAGGATAGCCTCGATTGAGTCATCTTTGCTTTTGGGAGTTGACATGTCTCTCGGTTGGGTTTAGAAGAAGGGGAACGACAGCGAAGGCTGGGCGATGATGCATGTAGGGGGCCACGTGAGTTCAGTCAGCCCAGATAGAAACTGGGACAGGTGTCAGGATGCAATGAACCTGCGCCTGTATCGCCTTTCCCTCTATTTAGTAACTGCGACATGCTTTTCCAGTCCCGCCGTGGTAGAGCACGCATCGAGTATTGCACTGTGGCCCCGGTCCGGACTCGGCTTCAGTAACATAGCAAGATGACATATATACTACAATATACGTAGTATATACATGAATGGTCGATAAGTCTATCCAGTTAAGACCACAAGACGCCTTTCCCAATGCTTTTACGGACAAAATGCAAAACTAGACTGCCACTCATTCAAACTGGCCCTCAGTATTTCCCTCCCCCATGCTCTTGCTCCCGCTACTCCCGCTCTGAATCGCCCCAAGTATCCCATCAATATAGCTCGCGCCACTCCACTTCTGGTGCGTGAGCACGTCGCACCCAAGCTCCTTCTCCCGCCTCTGCACGAGCTCCACATACGCAGCCATGCCGTCCGTCTTGAACCCCTTGGCCAGCTCGTTGGTGATGGTGGCTGTGCTGTGCACCCCCGCCAGGCTGACCAGCTGCAGCACGAACCCCTCGCGCGCAATGTCCCACACGAACCCCCTCAGCGTCTCGGGCGTGAACCCGTGCGCCATCCAGTTGAACGACGGCGACAGGTTGTACACGAGTCCCTTGCCCGGGTGGCGAGCCCGCACCGCCCGCGCCAGCGCCGTGGCTACGCCCACGTCCGGGTCGCCCGTCTCCACCCACAGCAGGTCCGCGTAAGGGCCGAAGGCGATGGCCCGCTTCGTCGCCGCAGGCATGCCCGCCCGGAAGTGGTAGAAGCCCTCGCGCGTGCGCGGCACGTCCCAGCTCCAGTAGACCGGGGGCGCGCCGGAGGGGGTGAGGGAGGCGGCCAGGGCGCGCCGGGCAGTTACGCCCAGGTCGCGGTCGGCCTCTACCTTGGCGGTGTAGCCCTCGGCGATCTTGGCGTCGGGCACGCCCTGAGATCGCAGGTGGGCGACGGCGGCCTCGTCAAAGGTCACGAGCTTGGTGCTCTTGACCCAGTTGGCCTCGAAGGCGTCGATCTCGGCACCGGATGCGCCCCGGGCCTCCATCGCCTGGATGGTCTCAGCGAGGGGCTCGAGGGCCGGATCAGTGGCGCCGAGGATGAACTCGTGGTCGCGCACGTCGATGGCGCTAGAGATGAGCTTCCCGGACTCGGAGTCGGTACGGGCGATGACGAGATTCTCGGCGCCCATGACGTCCCACTGGAAGCGGGCCGCCACCAGGCGATTGATGTGGTCGCCCGTCGGCACCAGCACCTTGCCCGCCAGGTGGCCGCACTTCTTGCCGCCGTGCAGCTGGTCCTCAAAGTGCACCGCCGCCGCGCCGTTCTCGGCAAACAGCTTGGCCAGCTTCAGCACCGCCGACAGCCCGCCATGGCCCGTGTCGCCGTCGGCGATGATCGGCCGCATGTAGTCGATGTACGGCGTCTGCGCCCGCTGCTCCGCCGTGAGCTTCCGCCGCGCGTCCCACTGCTTGCGGTCGTGCATCGACTGCGCCTTGGCCATGCGCTGCACCTGGTTGGGCACCGTGTTGTAGGGGTAATCGCCAAAGTCGGGCGACACCTCGTTCGTCGTCGTCAGGACCGAGGAGCATGCCCAGCCCGAGAGGTACAGGACCTCTTGGTGAGGAGCCTGCTGGGTCATCTGGATGGGGTCGATCGCACCCACTGTGAAATGTGTCAGTGACTGACTCTCTAACAATCCCGGGCGGCAACCACCGACGAGGTCAAGACTCACTTGTGTGGATGGGCTCTCCCTTTGCCCCACGTTCCCGGAGCAAGTCCCACAGCTTCCGAGCCATCACGGAGCTCGGGTACGACTGCTGGAGCGAGCCACGCTTTGACACGACATCTGCCGCACTGTATGGGCGCTTGATGCCCTCGTACCGCGGGGATGCCCACCATGCCTCGACATCCTTGAGCTGTTGCTCGTAGAGTGCGTCTTCTGCCGCTCCGGCCTTCTCGGCTTCAGGGAGGAGTTGGAAGGAATCGGACGGGAGGGCAGTCGACACGGGAGGGCTGACGGGCGGCAGGGACGCCATCCTGCTTGCGACAGTGGCCGAGAAGAAGCGCTGGCTCGCCCTGGCGGAGGGTTTGGCCAGAAACACGGAGGATCTCACCGGAGTGGCCCGGCGAGGGATATGTCGAGGGATGCTTCGCAGCATGACAGCGAAGATTCCTGTCCAAGCTGGTGGGTAGTAATGTTATTTCTCCCGGCACAGGATCAAGTCAGAAGGGAAAAGGGGTGAAAGATGGGGTAAAAAAATGTGACGAAGTCGTCAGCAGCTTCTCTGTGATTCACCTTTCGGCTCTTCAACAGGCAGGAGCGGCTTCGGCCGATCGGCGAGTCGGTGGATTGGGTCAAGCGGCAAAGCATTACCGAATCGACGGCTGATGGAGGTGTTGGGCGGGACCAAAGGATGCAGTCTGATTGGCCAATGCCTGTGTCACCCCACTCTGTCCGGAGAACGGGAAACCTTCCCAGCGGCTTTCCTCGGCTCCCTGGACGTGCCAGCCCGAGCTCTCAACAGCAATGAAGCTGTCAACGTTTAAGTTTTTTCCCACAAAACCTTGACCACGCCCAATATTTTCCTGCCCATTCTTCCCCTGCAGGGAGATTAGATACTACAAGGCTCAGACTGAACTATCAGCAGACTCCGCCGGTTCTTTTGAGCAGATAGAGCTTCCTCGGCTTAGTACCCCGCAATTTGCTGTCTCTTGACCAGTGACAACCTTATAACATGGCTATGAACTTGAGCAAGAGCTCGCGAGCTCTGGGAGCTCTCCGGGTAAGCCCCCTTCACACCTTCCAATTGGGCCACGTCAGGGTCTGTATGCCAGACCTCCAAACTGACTTCACCAGCCCGTCGCCGCCGCCACTTCAATTGCCAATGGCCCCTCCTTCTGCTCCAGGAGGAACTACTCGGCTTCCTCGGAGCCCGACCTGAAGGCGACGCTGAGGGAGGCGATACCCGCCAAGCGCGAGCTCTTCAAGAAGGTCAAGGCGCACGGGTCCAAGGTCATCGGCGAGGTCAAGGTGGAGAACACGATCGGCGGCATGCGCGGCCTCAAGGCTATGGTCTGGGAGGGCTCGGTGCTGGACGCCAACGAGGGCATCCGGTTCCACGGGCGCACCATCAAGGACTGCCAGAAGGAGCTGCCCAAGGGCAAGACCGGCACCGAGATGCTCCCCGAGGCCATGTTCTGGCTGCTCCTGACGGGGCAGGTCCCCTCGGTCAACCAGGTCCGCACGTTCTCGCGCGAGCTCGCCGAGCAGGCGCAGCTGCCCCAGTTCGTCAACAAGATGCTGGACGACTTCCCCAAGGACCTGCACCCGATGACCCAGTTCTCCATGGCCGTGTCGGCCCTCAACTACACGTCCAAGTTCGCCAAGGCCTACGAGAGCGGCCTGGCCAAGGCCGACTACTGGGAGCCCACCTTTGACGACTGCATCTCGCTGCTGGCCAAGCTGCCCACCATCGCCGCAAAGATCTACCAGAACTCGTACCGCGGCGGCGGCGCCCTCCCCGCCGAGGTCGACCTCGAGCAGGACTGGTCCTACAACTTCGCCGCCATGCTGGGCAAGGGCGGCAAGGAGAACGAAAACTTCCAGGACCTCCTCCGGCTCTACCTCGCCCTCCACGGCGACCACGAGGGCGGCAACGTCTCGGCCCACGCCACCCACCTCGTGGGCAGCGCCCTGAGCGACCCCTTCCTCAGCTACAGCGCCGGTCTTCAGGGTCTCGCTGGTCCTCTGCACGGGTAAGCACGCACACCTCTCCTCAGGATAACTGCCAGTAATACACATATCTAACCCTCTCCCCAGCCTCGCCGCCCAGGAGGTCCTCCGCTGGATCCTCCAGATGAAAGAAAACATCCCCTCCTCCTACACCGACAAGGACGTGACCGACTACCTCTGGTCGACGCTCAACAGCGGCCGCGTCGTGCCGGGCTACGGGCACGCCGTCCTCCGCAAGCCGGACCCACGCTTCGAGGCCCTGATGGACTACGCCGCGTCGCGGCCCGCCATCGCCAAGGACCCCGTGTTCGAGCTCGTGCGCCGCAACAGCGAGATCGCTCCGGGCGTCCTGACCAAGCACGGCAAGACCAAGAACCCCTACCCCAACGTCGACAGCTCGTCGGGCGTCCTGTTCCACCACTACGGCTTCCACGAGACCCTCTACTACACCGCCACCTTCGGCGTGTCGCGTGGCTTGGGCCCGCTTGCCCAGCTGGTGTGGGATCGTGCGCTGGGGCTGCCTATCGAGCGGCCTAAGAGCATTAACCTCGAGGGTCTCCTGAAGCAGGTTGAGGGTGCTTAGGCAGGCGAGTTGGGGGGGAGTTTGGGGGTGGGTGTATGCTGTGGGTGATTGTTTGCGTTCTGGGCTGGGTTTGAGACAGGCCTGGGAAGAGGAGTGAGTTGACAAGAGTATGGGGGGTGTTTAGACTACCGTTGCAGCTCAGTGCTCGACGATGACCTCCGCTCGGATCCGTGTGTTGAGCTGGGTGATGTTGTTGACACTCACCTTTCACTCACTGACTGTCGGTCTTTCTGTCTTGTCCGTCTTTCCATGTTCCAAATTTTCTGTGTACTCAAGGAAGGTAGTTCAAAAATAGAGCTTGGTCTGGTCATCTTCCCCCGCCCTCCCCACTGTCTATACTCAACCTGATATCACCCCGCCAAGACCCCACGGTCAAGATGCGATCGTTCTCCCGTCCGTTTCGCCGCCAAGATATCAGATTGAACCCGCTCAAAATAGACCTCACTCTCCGCAGGCATTTACCATCGTTCAGCCAGCGTTACATCGCCATCCCAGGGGCAATTCTGCTCTGCGCAATGGTCCATCCGAACTCGCCGAAAGCGGTTCAGGAAGGATTGCTGGTCTTTTTCCCCTAAAAAGGGTTGTGGGGGGGCAAGTGGGGAGGTCGCAGTTGATCCCCCGGTGTCGTCGCGGTCGAAAACTCGGTTGCCGGAATACGTACAACAACCTTGTTCCTGGCCTGAGCGGGAGGTCGGAGGACGAATGAAGTCCTTCAATCTCAGGGTGGATCGAGTCACACGGGTTGGTCAGGTTTCGGGGGCCACCCCTGGCCGGCGAGCAACGGAGAGGAACGTGGCAATATGTCAATATCGACCCGCAGAGCCTGGAGTAGGTAGTATTTCTTCATATCCCGGCATATCCTGGGGGGTGATGACGGTCTGCCTGTTCTATTCTTGGGGTGTTGCCCAGGCCTCGTCCCACATCGGTCGGCAGGTCTCGATAGTGGTTGGTGCTGCAGGGTGAAGCCTGTGGCCTGGTTGTCGATATACCCCCCAAACTTGGCAATTGGCTGGACCACGGTTACAACCCGGGATCTAGGAAACAAAAGACGGCAGACTCATCACGTGTAAGACGATCTCTCACCCTTCCCTCCCCACCTTATACTCGTGTAGTATATAGGTGTGGTAGGTACACTACGGGGAGACATGAGGCGAGACTAGACAGGGCCGTGCATGCAGCCGGGTTGAGCGGGTCGCAGCAGGAACAAGCACCACCAGCAGAGGTAACAAGCAGTCTGCAGGTTCGGTTACATCCTGCGGTCAGACCCGAGTTCCTGGCTGTGACGTACCTACCTGTAGAGAGGTGCACACACTTGAACCCGAGGGGAAGCATGCTCTCAATGAAGCCCCTCAGGCGAGGCGTAATTCTGTCTAGTACACACTTCACTGCTTCACTGCTGAAGAACGACGAGGGCGTTTTATCCGGCCCCGACGGCTCAGATAGTCTGTGCTGGAAGTCGAGGAGTACGAGGGGGCTAAAACACGCGATCAGGAAGGCCCGATCAGGAAGGCAAACTCTATCGTCACCCAAGCAAGCAAGTTCCTTGTCTAGGCCTTCATCTAGGCCGAAGTGGCAACGAGCCATCATCAAGACCAAAGAGGCTAAAAGCGAGGGGCGAAGACATGCTCCTGGTATGCACGGCCGCCGATCATAAGACGCGGGGGGATCGTGAAGAGAGTTGACCAGAAACGAGGAACAGGGATAGCTATACTTGCCCGGCCCATATGCAAGGGTCGAAGAGCCTCGTTCGCGGAACCAATCGAGCGGCATCGAGGCTCCGCTGCGATCCCGTGTCCTCAGAAGCCAGACAAAACAGGTAAATAGAGAAGTCCCGCTAAAAGGAGGCCTTGCAGATGTCTGTGTCTTCCAGCCCGTGACACGGCACGGGTCAATTCAGGACTGCAGGCATGCTCTTACCCAATTCGGGGGTGTAACCACATCGGGAGACCGATGAGGGGGAACATGTGTATAGTACTGAGCCAAGGTAGTGTCTTGGCTCCAAACAGTAACCCAGTAAATATCCCACTCCGCTTGCAGGGGCAAGAGAGCTCGGCCAGGGGGGTAACGAGCGACGAGCGACGAGTGACGAGTGACGAGTGATGAATGACGAATGACGAGCAATAACGAACTGAATGCCTAGGTAGGCTAAAAGACGGTTCAGTTTAGGCCCTTCTCGTCGGATCCAAGCGGCTATCCACAAGTCCAGGGTCTCATCAGGTGACCACCTGCCATAGCGAATGGCCTGATATAGGCCCGGATGTGTGTTGCGAGTGTGTTGCGAATGCCACGCCTCAGCCGGGTTCCAGGGAAGTCTCCGGGAAATAACCACAGCCTGCCAATTAAGCTTAATCTATCAGGCCCTGACATGGGCACCAAAATAGCAACAGGCCTTCCGCTCTGCCCAGACGGTCGGTGGCTCCAGGGGCATCTCGGGCAAAAAAAAAAAGAGGGCCGCGCCAAGGGCCGGCTCAAGAGCTGGCAAAGGGGGTCTTCGCTAGGCGTGTCGAACGAAACAGTCGACATCCTGGAGGCCGAATTGATGGGACGCGCATCTTTTTTCTTCCTTCTCTTTTCCTTTCTCTTCGTCTTTGCCTCAATTGTCTCGATCAGGGGGTTTGAGGCCGTCCTTCGGATGCATGGGGATCCTCACAGGTGCTCCTCGCCATCGGGCTGTCCGAGATGCCCCGAGGCGGTCCATCGATGCCAGTTTCAGGATCAGGGCAATCCTAGCTGGCGGTCCCTCAATCCAGACCAACACCTAGGTTAGTTGCCAGAACAACCAAGGTGGCATCGAAGCTCGTCGTTCAATAAAAACCCAATATCAACAGCAGACCTCGGCCGATCTGCAACGGGCTAGAATGCAGCTTGTCGCGGAGGCGAGTTTCTATAAAAAGAATTATGGTTAGTTGCGCCGTGTATGGGTAGCATTGTCATTTGCGTGTTCTGGGGGGTTCGTGTCCGCTTGGGGTTGAGTTCATAAGTGGTGGGAGTGCCGCTTAATATGATTTCATTTATGCCCACTTCAACCGCAAATTTGCAGAACCGTCGCGCCTGCGCCCATCGAGGCTGATGATGGACTTGGTCGACTTTTGGGCACGCCACTCGATGTTTTTCGAACCTTCAACAGTGCCTCCGAGATTCAGAAGACGGGATCATTGGTGGAGGCCGCAATCTACCACGCAAATTAATGATCTCGACCAAGGGCCTACCCCTTGGCCCTCACCACCACGCCCTGCCGACCCGGTGGACTGTACGAGGGGCAATTTTCCGCCTTGGTATCCCGAAACCATCAATCTAGTCCCTGGTCAGCGGAATGTGGAGAGACGGGGAGGGGAGGGAGGGGAGGAGAGAGGAGGGATGAAGCCAGGAACGGAGGCAAAATGGATATAAATACAGACGTCGCCGCGATCATCCTGACTACTTTCCTGTTCTGCATCCCAGCATCAATCCAGCCTTCCAACCTTCCAGCCTTCCAGACTCAGAAGCCTCCAGATCTGCAAGATCATCGTCTCTTCAACCTTCAAAACCCACCTTTTTACCAACAAAGCCAATATGCGTTCTCTCGCTTTCCTCCTCCCCGCCCTCGTGGCCGCCTCTCCCATTGGCCCCACCGGTCCCGATGGCTGGAATGATGGCCCGGACCCGAATGAGATCCAGATCGTCGATGCCAGCTTCTCTGGCAACGGCTGCCCTCAGGGAACCGTTTCCACCAGCATCTCTCCCGACAAGACTGTAAGTTCTGCGCAGAAGGGAAAAGGCGGGGCAAGGCCGGGCTTCCGGCCCGGGATCGGCCTCCCAGCACCGACCGTGAACATCGCACTGACTCTTTTGCCTACGATAGGTCATCACTTTCGGCTTCGACAGCTTCCAGACCTACATCGGGCCCGACTACAACCCCACTGACCGCACCAAGAACTGCCAGCTTCACTTGAACCTCAAGTACCCCGGTGGCTTCCAGTTCTCCGTTGTCGACAGCACGTACCACGGCTACGCCCAGCTCGACGCGGGCGTCACGGGCACCTTCTACTCCACCTACTACTTCAGCCAGGACGCCTCGGCGACCACGACGACCCAGACCTCCATCTCCGGAGGCGGCATCTGGGAGCAGGGCCAGGTCTACACCAAGGCCGACACCGTCCCGACCGCCAGCTACATCTTCTCGCCCTGCGGCGCCAACGGCATCCTCAACATCAACAACCGCATCGCGCTCACCAGCACTGACAAGTCCGCCAGCGGCCTGCTCACCGACGACGACGCCACCGTCGCCTTCACCCAGCAGATCCACCTCAGCTGGAAGTCGTGCAAGAAATAAATGGCTGCATCGGGGGTTCCCGAGGGCGGGGACAACGCGGAAGCGCATCGAGGGCTGCATGATCGCAGTATCCTGACACTTTCCCAGTGGCCAATTTCTTTTTACCTCATCTTGCATAGGACCGGGGGTCCGGGGGCCTTCTCTTCATTCTTTCATTCTTTTTTTTCTTCCGGACAGACGGATTGGGTTGTCGGGGGCGGTTGACACGGAACTCAAAAGGACAAGGAGTACTTGCCTGTTTGGAGGAATCCCTGCCATGGGCGGGACGGTTGAACACCATTGGCAGAGGCCCGCCGAGAGTGACGGGCAGAGCGACGGCATGATCCCCCGCCACTTGTTTCCAGGTCCATACGTATCTATCTTGTTTCTACTTCGCATCAGTCAATCAAGCCTTTTCACTGAATGAGCCATTTGCAAATACAGCATGCAATACAACATGCTTCCGTGAGGCGGCGCCATCCAGTGGGAGAATGGACAACCCGGAGCTGTGCTGATCTAATCTGATTGGGTAAGTAGCTCATCGGCTCCGAGCTGGATCTGGCTTCATCCGGTGGCTGCTAATTGACGCTGCGGGTTCCTAATCGTCTTCCGAGTCCGACTGTCATGCTGCCATGCCTGCAAAGTCAACTTCGCCAAGGCAATGCAATATACGGGGGTCCCGTATGAAGCGAGCAAGTTGGGCGGTCTTCGAATGCAAAGTCATGTTCCTGGACGAGATTGAATGGCCTTTCAATCAAAACGCAGTCGCATCCATCGATATTGACGGCAGAAGGCATGCGTCATTCCAGATCTGGAGCGACGAGGATGCATTTTACCGCGCCGGCAAAAGGACAGCCCTTAGCGTGACGGATAAGAATAGAACTGGGTAGGGCCTAGGGCGATAGATTTGGAGAACAAATTGGAGCTGGCCAGATGGAGCCATGTATCAGCATGAGCAAGCTGAGAGCGGTAGATTATCCGGTATATTGCTTACCAGGAACCACGGTGGAATGACCTGATTGATGTGTGCGGGATCTGGATTGCACCCGACTGGCTCTTCCGTTTTCGGGCCGTGGCAAGATTCTCTTCGAGGGTAACAACCGTGTGGTAATTCTTCGCTGTCCTAGGGCAAATCTTGTTGATCAAGCTCGATGGTTTCTGACAGCGCTGACATTGAAATAAGGTTTATCGCCCAGTTCAACAGATGGCAGGAGCTGCACGATGCAGGTGGCGCAGGGTTAATGCGCCACATTCCCATAATCCATGTATGTATGTACCGCGTTCCAGGTTTGCTGTGGCATCCACCTCCACCGCCAAGCTACAGTGTTGTGTCATAGGTATTTACGGATCGCCTAGGGGCGCACCTTCTCTGTGCCACATTCGCTCTCCAGGTATTCTAGATGCCTACTATATATGCCCATAAGGCGTCCGACCCTGGTTTCAACCAGGTTAAAGTCATTTTTATCCTCGTCGCACGCATAGTCAAAGTCGAAAATCATCACCTTATCGCTCACAAGTAGGACGATGTCGAGTTTCGTGTCGCCTTGCTCAACCCCGTAGCTGAGGAGGGCACTGTAGGTCTCCGTCAACATTCTCTTTAGGTCCGCTAGTGGCACAATGACTGGGTCTTCTCCCACTAGTTCCAGGCCGCCTAGATCTGAGAGGACGAGGGCGCGCTTCCCGCCACAACGTGCTTCCCCGTAGCAGACCTGTATGTATTTTCCCTGCAGATCCTGGAGTTTCGCATAGTATTTCTTCTCGTTCTCGAACTCCTCGTCCCAGTCCGGCTTCTCGATCTTGACGATAACAGTTGACGGCAAGAACCACTCCGGGAAGCTGGGTCTAATCCAGTTTTGAAGAAGCTGCGGGAGAAGGCACAGGAGCCAGGATATAAACCGGTCGAAAGTCCCAGGACAGAGGGCTACCCGTTGCACGTTGGAGTGGATCCAAGTTGTCGGCGTGCCAAATCCGGACAGCACGCATGTGCCAAAACGAACTTGCTAGGAACATAAGATTAGCAATGTAAAGAGCTACAACTGTTGCGGTCAACATATCATGAACGAAGTCGGCAAGCCCATATTGCAGACGGACAAGGAAATGGGACAAGAGCCCGTGGCGATCAAGTTAAACCTCCCGAGGCTGAGGGAGAGCACTTTAAGGAAGAAACAATTGTTGGCTGGGAGCTGATCCAAAAATTGGTCCGTGCGTGGTTGATACTGAAATGGAGCTGAGGCTCTGGCTCCCTTTCAAAAGCCAGCCGAACATCCACCATACTACAAGATTGTATGTCTATATGTATGTACGTCCGTAAGCTCGACCCAATCCGACTTTGTAATTGCCCACACATTCTCAATATTCCCAGCTGGATCAACAGTCGGCGAACTCTTCAACTCATCCCACGTGTCCGGTTCATGGTTGCCCGAAAGAGCTTCTCAGTCCATCTCCCCCTGAACCCAATGCATCTGGTCAATCTCCGTTTGCATTTCAGAGTGAAAAGCTCTCCCATTGCTATTTTGATGGCTCAATCTGTCCCTCTATACTACCATACAAAGCTGCAACCTTGATTCCAGCCCATTCATTACTCCCTTCGACAGGCCACAAGTTATGTGTGCTGTGTCGGCTTGATCCTGCGCCGTATCATATCCGTTCACCATTTTCATCCAGTCTGCGCCCCCCCCCCCCCCAAATTAACGCCCACTGTAACTATTGGATCCCTTCACCCCATGCTTCCCCGTGCCGCACTGGGCCTGGCCTACTCTTTGGCCTCTTCTCTCCCATTCTGGTGGTGGTGATGGTGATGGTGGCGAGGGTCCTCTTCATCATCGTTTCTCTTGTCCCGTCCACGAGCATCAACTTCTCCCTCCTCCTCACCTTTGACGCTGTGATGGTGGTGGTGGTGGTGGTGATGGTGACGGTGCTCATCAACCTCATCACTTCTCTTCCGACCGTGGCCGTCATGGTGCCCGTGGCCGTCATGGTGCCCATGGCCGTCATGGTGCCCATCTCCGTAGCCATCTCCGTAGCCATCTCCGTGGCCGCCGTCGTGGTGTCCATGGTCGCCGTCGTCGTATCCATGGCCATCGTACCGTTTGTCTTTATCGTGCTTCTTGTCCTTATGTCCTTTCTCCTTCTCATGTTCCTTGTTCCAATGGCCACCGCCCCCATAGCCGTCCCCATCCCAACCATCCCCGCCCCAGTGGCCCCCGTCATAGCCATGGCCACCGTAGCCACCCCAGCCGCCCCAGCCGCCGCGGCCACCCCAGCCATCACCGTGACCCCAGTTGACGTCGCGACGTCCGCCCCCGCCACCGTAGCCACCTCCGCCGTGGCCTCTCCCACCGCCATATCCGCCCCCACCGCGGCCGCCCCGGCCGCCCCGGCCGCCATAAGCCACCTCACCCCAATGGCCGCCTCCATTCCAACCATCCCCTCCCCAGTGGCCCCCGTCGTAGCCACGGCCACCGTAGCCGCCCCAGCCACTGTAGCCACCGCGGCCACCCCAGCCATCACCGCGGTCCCAGTCGACGTCGCCATGTCCGCCGGCGATGCAACTCTTGTCGCTGAAGCAATCCTTGTCCTCCTCCCTCTCGTTCTCGCCTCCTTGGACGACGGCGGTGTCAGCGCCCGTCGGCAAGCCCGTGGCGGCCTTGAAGGCCAGGGCGGCGAGGACTGCTAGGGTTGGGGGGTACATGTTTTTCGTTGTATCGCTGTTCGGGGGTGGGAGTATAGGGGTTAGGGGGTTTGTTTTTCAGAGTATGGTGATCAGGTAGTTAGGATGAGAGTGTTGGGTCCCGTTGCTTCCAAGGACTTTACGGAGAGCATGTGGTGGTTGCTGGCTCGCTGCTCGCTGCTCATGGGATGAGGGGTTGGCAATCTGCCTCCTTTTATAGGCGAGATGCCCGATGGGCTGTCCGGAGGGGGAGCTGGGCTGGACCGTGGTTATGAGGTCATGGTCTACCGGAGGTTGTGTGGCTTCTTCGGGCACTTGCTTGAAATAAACTCCAGATGAGGTGGATTAGGGGATGGGGAGACTGCTCTCGCCACAGGCCAGAAATTGACAAAAAGCTACGTACACTGCTACGATCTCCGTCCGAACGTGGATACTTGGGCCCATAGGCGCGGATATTGTCCGCAATGTATTGGCTTCTTGGGTCGGGCAGCCTCCACTGTGTTGTCTCGACCGTCTGAGAATGACCCGGAACCGAAGAACTGTGACGCGGATGTTGATGATTAGATGATAGGGCGATATTCACAATCCATGTCCTCATCCATATTCACGATGCGGCCCAGGTCTCCGGAGCTCGATCTCGATCACCTCCTGACGAAAGGGTCGCCGAAGAGCAAGCTCGATGGGAGAAGCTTGCCCAAGTGCTTACCGTGGACCCGGGCTGAAACTCTAAGTTCGACAAGGCCACAGCGACGCATTAGTGATTTAGTACCCATGGCTAAAGAAGACCAACCGGGCGGCACATGTTGATCGCGTTGAGGTCATGAGGAGTTGGCGTGGGTGTCATCATGATGGTGGTATTGAGTTGGGGTCTGAAATAGACTTCGCGGCGTTTGGCGGTAGCCGCTCGATTTGAGCCTCGTTTCTTTTTGGACATGAAAAAGTCGTATTTGGATCAAGTCGAACTGTCTTTCTCGGGCTCACGCACCAATACGTAACCTTTGGGTATCTTCAGGCTCCGCGAGTTCCGACTGGTGGTACGACGGGGACTTTAGATGTGTTTGTTGAACGAGTATGTGACAGTTCTAGAGGCTAGAAACATGTACGCTTTCCTTTAACAGGGCGTAGAGCGATGGCTCAGTTTGAAGGACCCTGGGCCTGGACTGTATTGGGCCTTTTCCGAGAAGCTCCATATAATCTAGCCTCGATCTTCTCCCAGCCGCTACCCTCCGTCCCAATCACAACGGCCGAGGCAGGTACGTCCCGGAGATGGACTTGTTGAATGTAAGCTAACTTTATGCCTGCAATGTGTCTTTGGCATCGGAAGCTTCTGGCTGGGGGCAGGACCTATGTGTCAGGGGCAGTTAAACACATGTACCCTTGAGTATTATGCTGGTGCTTATTCGGGCCAAGAGCTGTCAATTTAGCAGGAGGGCTGTGACTCAAGTAATTTTGATACTCTCTTCCATGGATGATAACGTGATGAGTCCCAAGTTGTGGCGCCGTTTTGGCCACGAAAAGGGGAGCATCTTAAGTCCAGGTGAGGCGTCGGAGTACTGTTGCACTGTCTAGCCAAGGACGAACAGCGATGGACCCAGTTGATTCAAGGTTGTGTTGGTGATTCTGGGGTCATCCCTCAGTTACTAATAGTGCTTCCATCTTCCGTGCGTTAAACTTACTTGGGGTCTTGGTACATGTGAGTCTCAGGCGCAGGGGGCTGAGATTCTCTATGCCCCATCGCGATTAACATGGGAACCCCTTGCAGCTTCTCGTTCGTATTCGCACTAGTGATTATGACCCGATTTGACGTATTCTCGTGCGTACTCGCAGACAACAGCTCTAGCAATGGAATGCTTCTCTGGCGGCTTGCCAATATCGTCACGAGCACCAGCTCTCATGAGTGCGACCAAACGAAGTTGTATAGAATCCTCAAGAGCAACCCCGTTACTTTATCATCACCAAGAACTTAGAACACGCACAGCTTCACCATGACCTAGCCCCTGAATGTGTGATGACTTGGTCCACGCCCGTAAGAGCTCACTTCTGCAAACAGAAGAGGAAATTAGGGCAGTCTGGAATATGTAGCCATGACCTCAGAAGTTCCTCACAACCCCATCCCGGGAAGAAATGTGGTAATGTGAGGATAATCGTAAAGAAAGGGGCCAAGCAGGATGGATATTTCCAATATCTCCACGGGCACACTGACGGATCTACCCGACCCTCAACAGACAGAACAAAGCCTAGACGGTTCCGCGTAAGTCTTCGCCCATCATGCCACAACCGCGGAGCCCACACCCAGGAAACCCTATTTTGTTGAGGCACGCAAGGCTCGACCCAGCCCCAGCGCGCAACTTCCCCTCTCAGACCCGAACCCACACCCAAAACCCCACTTCCTCACTCACTCAGAGACAAGCTTTTTCCCGCCATGTCCCGCCTGCATTGCATCGGCCGCAGGTACACAACCATACCTCTGATGCCGTGCAAGTGACGTGGACGTCTGAGCATTCCCAAGGGAGTGAGGCCATCCTGACGACGATTTACCTCGCTGCGTGGCGGGGGCTGAGATGGTTTAAGCATGCACCACAAGCGACTTCAGGCAGGCTCAAAATAGAGATCATATTTCATCCATTCCACCCACCAGAGGATGCAAGGATACCCACGCACAGCTGAGGGCATCCCTCCACATCCACCCCCCTCGTCTACCACCTAATGAAAATATCGCTAGAGTTTAAGAACTAAGAATAACGTAATTCGGGGGGGACGGATGGCAACACGGTAAACATAGCCGAAGCCCATATCGTCCGTCTATCTTCGTGGCAACTCTCGCTGATTGGGGGAGGGGGAGGGGGAAGAAGGAGAAAAAAAGGAACTTCGTTATATGGCGCTTCCATTCACACACTGAGAGACACGCCCGCACCAAGGGAAATTACCACTTGAGAGAAAACCGCCCCGTGGAACGATTACCTCCCAAGCCGGCAACGAGGGAGGGGGAGAACATCAAAGCCCCATTAAACAAGAGGCTTAGACCCGGTGTTCTCCTCCCTCACCGATAGCCACCAGTGCCCCAGTACCCATCATTCCCCCCCTGCCCGCCCCCGCCACCGTAACCCCCCCGCCCATCCTCATACCCGCCGCCACCCCCGCCCGGCCGCGGAGCGTATCCCCCGCCGCCCCCAGCGGTATAGCTCCGCTGCGGATGCTGCTGCTGCGCAGGGCTCTGCGTGCGCTGTTGTCCGCCAGGCCCGGGCGACCCGACCCGCATGTGTGCATTGGGGCTCGAGAAGCTGCGGTTGGGACCCTGCGGCGGTGCGAAACGCTGCTGCTGGTGCCCCGGGCTGTGCATGGGGCTGACCAGCGCTTGCGGCGACGCCGTGGCGGACCTGTCCAGCCTGGCGAGCGGGTACGCTGGCGACCCGGCGCCGCCCCCCGCCATGCTGCGGTCGTACGCCGGGTTGCCGCCGTAGGGGCCTGGGCTGGCGACGCGCGGGCTCTGGGCGCCGTCGCGCGAGAGGAGCGGCATGGGGCTGCGAGGGCCGGAACCCGCGGCGGCGGCGGCGGCGGCGGCTGCGGACATGCCGGTAGGTGTGGTGGCGGTGGGGGTTGGGACGCTGTAGCTGTCGGCGTTGGAGATGCCGTCGCGACGCATCTCCTTGGCGTCGTACTCGGTCTGCTCGACGACGAAGCTGTCCGGGTTGATGCCGGCGGCCTTGAGCGCGGCGATCTCGCGCTGCTCCTCCTCGGCCTTAGCCTCGGCTATCCGCGCCTCGCGGGCGCCGCGCCGGCGCTGGCGGATGCAGTAGAAGACCATCCACGCCAGCAGCGCCGTGCCGACGCCCGCGGCCGAGGCGTAGACTGCGATCTTAGCCGTGGGCGAGAGCTTGGCCCACTTGTCGCCAATGCTCTCGGGTGGTGGGGCGGTGATCTTCTCGTGCACGGTTGAGTTGCCGCTGTTGGAAATAAAATGTTAGTACACTTCTCCCATATACTCATGTGAGGTCATATCCTGAGAAGACGTGAAAACCTACCTCACGACCCTGATGCTCTCCCACGAGCCAGACTTGTCCCCATACGAGTACTCCTTGGCCTGGTTGGTGAAGTCGGTAACCTGGATGCTCTTAACATGCATCGAAAACGGTCCCTTGCTGAAGTCGGTGTCTCCGCCGGCCCAATCTCGCGTTCCCTGGGGCAGACTTGGATCGCCGCCAGCCCAGATACCCACGGAGATCCTCATGGGCGTTTGTGGGTAGTAGTAGGTGTTATTAGCCTGCTTTGGCAGTAGAGTCCGGATATGTTGGCTGTCGATGAAGAAGTCCAGGGCATCCTTGGTCCAGACAGCGGTGTAGTTGTGATAGTCATCCAAGATACCTCCAGCAACAGGGTGGTAGGTGGCGGTGCCGTAGTTCGTATCCACGCCCTTTCCAAAGTAGTTGGTCTCGGCGTGAGTCGCGTTTCCGCCCATGAACTCCCAGTCGATCTCGTCAAGGTCGTCGCTCAGCAACATGATGGAGCTGATAATGCCCGTTCCGGGTGCGGCTCTCATCCATATCTCGACACGGCCAAAGAAAATGTAAAACTTGGATCGGATTGTGGGCGACTCGCCCTGCTGGTTGATGGTGAAGGTGGCGCCGTCGTTCCTATCGTATGGAACATTGCCCTTCGTGGTCTCCCAGGTCCCGTCGATGGGCGTCTGGTTGAAGTTGAAGTTGTACTCCATGCCAAAGGCCGGATCCGGCGGGCAGTCGGTCCTGTTGAGGGGTTGGCAGTCGGTTGTCACTTGTGCCGCGGTATGTTGGAAGAGTGTCGCGGAAACCAGCAGCCCAAGGGCCGAGCGAATCGATTGTGATGCCAGCATGATGGCTGGTGTAAAGTATGTGATTTAACAAGGGTATATGGAGAAGCGAAGCAGTCGATTGATCCAGTCAGCCGGTCGGAAGGAGTGGATAGCGGCGATGATGCCGCGTGTAAAGAATGGTATATTGTTGCTTTGGGCCTGGTCCTGTTACTTCCTCATGTCGAATCTTGCTGGGTATATCGCGGTCTCCGATGCTCGCAGAGATCAGGGGAATATTTCGGCTTTGCGAAAGGAAAGTGTGGCAAGTGGATTGGCGAATTCCAGGGACCGCACGAGAAAAAGACGACTTGATGATGTGACGCGGGAGAGTATCCGAAGGTACACAGAAGTCGGGGCAACCGACGAGGTGACAGACAGGCTCGATTCAGAGAGTGTCGAGACAAAATGAGTGACAGTGAGCGCTACCTAGGTTTGTTTCCCCGCGGTGAGAAGCCCTCGACTCGGATGGCAATGGAAAAGGAGTGTGACCGGGTCTGGTCTGGCAAGCGAGTGGGTGTGAAAGTGAACGCATTCAGAAAATAGGGGTAAGTAAAAAAGCACAAGCCGAGTGTGGCTTGCCGGAAGCACGGGCCAGTTTCTGGGGTAAAGACGCTCATCTGAGACCAGATTCGTTTCCGAACCCTTGCTCAACGGTCGCTGATTGGGCGAACCAAGAGTCTTCACGAAGACACCACATATGGCGCTTGTACTTTCCGGGAAAGGACCTACCCGCTGATCAGCCGGCGGCCGTCGATCGGCAGGAACCCGCCAATTGCTCGGCCCTAATTTCACGGCGCCTCATCTCCATTCGTCTTGGTGCCGTCGGTAAAGCTTGGGGAGGATTCGCTTTGGCACAGACAAGGGTGCACGTGAAACCAGGCAAGAAGAAACAGCATCACCGCTACCCTGGCAGGGCAGTGCTACCAAGAAATATAACATCACCACCTGTTATTGGAAACCATAAATCAGTACAGCATGTAGTCTGTATATACATCCGTATGCATGGGTGTAGTAGTGAGTGTCGTCAAACTGGTGTGAGTCCGTCGGGTTTGCTCCACGGACACCGGCAGAATATCAAGAAGCCCTTTTTCTATTTCCCAACGCCTCTATCTAATACCGATAAACCAATATTTAGGTAGCAAAATCACCACCCTCCTGCCCGTCCGCATCCCCTGCGTATGCGTCGTCGTTGTCGTCTAGTAATAGTCTATGATGGCTTCCAACACAGATGCACACAAGTGAAAATCATAATGATCCAAGTGCCCAACAATAAGGGGCCCTGTCCCTCCTCCCTACATGTCTTCCCTAGGCTCCCCCGACCACAAAACACATAAAAAGTGCCCAACTCACTCCTCATCATCGGTATCAGGGTACTTGGGAGTACCCTTGGGGCTGTTCAGCCACTCGATGTGCCGCAGCCGGCGCCGCACCTCTCTATCCTTGAGATCCTTCTTCGTCATCTTCTTCTTCTTCCTAGCCCTGAACTTCATGCTCTCCCCCGTGACACCGCCGGCGTTGTCCTCGGTCCCGCTGTTGACTGCGCTGCTGACGACGCTGCTCTCGGCGGGGCTGTTGAACCCGCTCGCCACCGCGCTGGCCGGCCTGCTGTCCTCGAACCGGTCCATGCTGGCGGCCGCGTGCCCGCGGTGCGCCACCCGCCCGTCGTCGACGTGCCACTGCTCCGACGCCAGCGCCCCGACGAACTCGTCGTTGTGAGAGATCATGACCACGCCGCCCCGGAACTCGCGGATCGCCACCGCCAACCCGCCCAGGCTGTCGCGATCCAAGAAGTTGGTCGGCTCGTCCAGCACCAGCAGATGCGGGTTGTTCCACATGGCGCCCGCGATCACCACCTTCACCTTCTGTCCGCCCGACAGCGAGCCGATCTCGTTGTGGTTGGCGAGCTCCGGGTCGAGGCCCAGGTCGTCAAAGTGCTGGCTGATCACCGACGGCTGGAGGTCGCGGTAGCCCAGACCCTCCCGGGATGCCTCGTGGTCGTCAAACTCCTGAACGAGCTTGTCGAACCCGAGTTCAAGCAACGTCTCGCGAGAGATCTGCGCGTTGTGCTTCGGGAGCATGTGACGGAATTTCCTACAACCTCCGGTGTTAGTGAACGTGTGGCTTTTTGTCTCAAACAATTTCCGACGGGGGAGTGGAGAGATATGACTTACACCTCGTATTGGAAGGTCTTCTTCCACTTTTGCCGACCGACCAGGTAATCGATCTGGCGCTGGCCCTTGCCGTCACCCAGGTCGATGAACTTGTCCATCTGCTCCCGGTCCTTATCCGACAGCACACGAGTCTGTTTCATGTGGACCTCTCGGTCGTCACCATTGGCGTATCGCCACTGGAGATACTGGTTCGGCGTCTTCTCCAAGTGCATTTCAACGTGTTCGAGGGCGTGTTGCTTGATGTAGCCGATACGCAGGTTGGGATGCTTCTCAACCCTGCCGGTCGTGGGGATCACTTCGCCGGTCAGGAGCTTGATGAGGGTCGACTTGCCAGCACCGTTGGGCCCAATGATGGCCACCCTGGAAGAGAGTGACAGCTGGCAGGAGACGTCGACCAGAGAGGGTTTTGGAGCCTTGGGATAACTGTACGAGACATTCGACATGCGAATGATGGCCCGCGTCGTCGACTTGACGCCCGTGAGGATGCCCGGAGGGGGGAACTTGAACTGCACGTTGCTCGCAGACAGGGTGTAGTAGCTCTTCGCCTCAGGTCGGAGCTTGACGAAGGTGGCGAGATTGCCCCTGAAATGGGCAAGTTTCTTGCCCGGTTCGTAGTGGTAGATGTCTGTCGTGACCTCGTCGAGGAATCCCGAGTCGTGGGATACGATCAGGCTGGTGATTTCGGTATGTGACTTGAGATATTGCTCTAGCCACTTGACGTTTTCCACATCCAGATGATTCGTCGGCTCGTCAAGGAGGAGAACATCTGCCTTCTGCAGCATAGCACGGGCCAAGGCCAGCTTCATCTTCCAGCCGCCGGACAGGGAGCCGACTTTCTGCGACTGTCGGCCTTCGGGTCCGGTCGTGAAGCCGAATTCTGCCAAGACCGATGAGATGCGTTCCTGGCCTTCCTTGGCAATGACTGGGTCCTTGGAGACGAACTCCAAGATGCTGATGTCGGCGTCTTCGCCTTGGTTGTGCTCTACATAGCAGGTTCTCAAGACATCTTGCGACGGGAAGCCCTCAAGTTTCCCGCCGGCGATGCTCCTCATGAGGGTAGACTTTCCTGCTCCGTTCCGACCACACAAGCCATACCTGTGGCCCTTCAGGAGCCGGAGATTTGTGTGGGACAGCAAGAGCATGCCGCCGTACGCGAGGGAGAAGTCGGCATTGACGATCTCGATTTCGCCATCGTCCTCCTTCTCGGGCTGGCCATACTTGCGGTGGTCCTCCTCGACATAGTATTTCTGAACGGCATCCGCAACAGCCTCGTTGGCGGTAGGATCCTGCATCAAGGACTTGATGTACGGCGCAATCCTCGCCGAGATTCGGGTGAGTTGTCGGTGGTTGACGTCCTCCGCAACCATCTCGCAGACATAGGGACGGAGCAACTTGTACGTCTCCAGATCGTTCGCCAGTCCCTTGTGCTTCTTGATCTCCGAATCGAGGACCTTGGCAATATCGTCTGCGGTTGTGCGCTCAATGACTGCCGTCTTCTCATCGCCTATGGCCTTGTCCATGACATTCAGTGCCCGGGTTGCGAGTTCTCGAACCTCGGGGAGAGATGCTCGGTTGACGACGCTCTTGACACCGGGTTGGAGCTTGGGCAAGAAAGTACGAGCTTCAATAGGGTCGTGCACGAGTTTGGTGAGGTTTTCGGTAATGACCACGGTCTGCCGAAGTACTTCCTGGGTTGTCGTGGGGCTGTTCAAGGACCGCTCGAGGAAGGGCGTCAGGAGAGCCAAGACGGGCGAGGTAACAACAGCAACGAAGGTGGTCTGGGAGAGCGCATGGATGGCCTTCTGGAGTGTCTCGGACGACGGGCGTTGCATCGTATCGATCAGGAGGGGAATCCGAGGAGCAACATCGTCATTTGAGAGCAGGGTTGTGAGCGAGGTCATGGTCTTCACAGCCTGCTTCTCAACCTCGGTTTTCAAGTCGTGCATGCCGTCTTCGACAAGGGGGATAAGACGGGCCAGCTTGGTGCCCATTGCCTCCCTGAGGATATCCTTTTCTTCCGCCTCTTCCTTCGTTGATCCCACAGCGATCTGGGCCTTGTCGGCCATCTTCTGCATCAACTTGTAGGCGCCGACCGTTCCTTGCCATTTACCAGTCCTCTTGGACAGGTAGCTGATCAAGGCCGGCAAGAGACCGACCACCAGGGCCTCGGGGCTCAAGAGCGCAAAGATGGAATCGAGTCCGTACTGGGCAGCATCGCGAACCACCGAACCCTTGTCGGCCAAGGCATCCAGAGCACAGGCAACCATGCCGCCATCTTGGATTAGGAGTACGACTTCGCTGATGGGTTGCCGAGCGGGGAACCGTTCGAGCAGTGCGCCAAGGAGGTTCTGGGCGCTCTCTCTTCGAAGGCCGCTCTTCTTGTCGGCGGCTGCTTTCTTAATCTCGGCTAGAACGCCATACTGCTGAAGACCGCGGTAGCCAACCGAGTTGATGAGGATTTCGCACAAGCCATATGAAGCGTCGATCGAGGCGGCGGAAGACGGCGCTGTGAAGATTGTGTTGAGCAATGAGGAAACCTCGGCTGTGGAGGGCGCAGGCGCTTCGCCATCGGCGAGCTTGACAGGTACAACCATGGAGGGCTTTAAGGGAGGAGAGACTTGGTGAGGCATTATAGACGAGTCGATGAACGGCTCTTGCCAAAGTCTCGAGAAGTTTGGGCAGAATAGCCCTACGAGAAAAGTGGTAGGTCGCAAACTCGGAGATTGTTCCCAGAAATGTCAGCATTTTTCCTAACCTTTTTTTTTTTTTGCCTCCGCTCCTTATCAGTGCTTACTAAGGAGGGGTTGGTGCCTGATAACCCACTTTAGCCGCACTTGGTTAGGTGGGCCTGGGTGGGCCTAGCTCTAGATTGGGTGCGGAAGATATGCCAAGCCCTGTACGGACTTCAACTTCCCGTGGCATCGACGTTGCCAAGGTAGGCATCCTCCGCCATGTTAAAGCTTATATCGCAATGTGGACATCCCAGATCCCTTGGCAACTACCTACATTGCATGATCAGGACAGGGCTCTGTATCCGTATGGCTTTCGCTCCGGTGGCCTGCCGTGGTTCTTCACCCGGTCCGCAAGAGTCGTCAGTACACCTCCGGGCTGATCAGGTCGAGGAGTGGATGACTCTCAAGGCATGATAGTGCTCTGGATATAACATTTAATTGCATTTCTCATGTTTTGGGTAATCTGATAATGTAACTAGGCACGTAAGGACGCAAATGAAAAGAACAAAAAAGGAATAAAAAAGGAATAAAGGGATAAATCGCTGCATCATTTACTCCATCACCAAACCAAACCTACTCACTCTTCAAGCGAGGAGCGGAGGCTTAACCCATTCTTAAATATCAAGACACGGCAAGGAAAGTACTGGTGTTCCAGGTCGTTTATAGGCCATGACCTACGGACGAAAATCAGTATCCATTGAAGTCACTGTTAAGGGGCCATTCCGGGAGTGGCACTTACGACCGAGTTGCTTGCCCCGCTTCGATACCTCGCGGGCGTGATGCTGCTTGATCCTGGCCAGGCGCGCCTCCTCCTCGGCCTCGAGCTCGAGCCTGCGGACATGCTCGTGTGCCTCCCGCACGCTCTGGCGGGCAGCAGCGAGGGCGCGGTCGGCATCACGCTCGGCCGCCTCGGCACCGCTGACGCGCTCGCGAGCTTGCAGGATGCTGGGGTCTATCTCGGAATCGTTTCCGTTGCCGAAGGTCCGATGCAGCAGGCTGCGATGTCCGTTGCTGGCCTCGGTAGAGCGGCGGAAGATACCGCCGCCCCCGTTGTGATCGCTTGTTGATGAGTGGGAAGCCGTCGAGAGTCTGTTCGTGTTGTTGGTTGCCTGAGTTGCGCGGGAAGGGGTAGGGGAGGGTGAGCGGTGACGGCTTCCGAAGAGGCCGTGGCGTTTGGGACGCTCTTCCTCGACTCGAAGGGGCTCAGGCTGAGGCTCCTCCTCGACAGGTTCGCTATGGCGAGAGAAGAAAGGCATGTTGGCTGATGGATATTCTTTCGAATGATCTTGGATACTTATTTGTAAGATAGGCTTGGCTCTGCACAGAGTTGAGGGTGTGGCAAGGTTCTGATGGAAGTAAGACGAGAAGTAGTTAGTTCCAGAGGAAAGGTGCCAAGAGAGCGCCCAGTATTTGACCAGATGCACTTGCACCCCCTCCATCCCTTTGATGCCATTCCCAAACCTGATTCTGTGCAACACGCAGGGGGTTGACCAGTGATCACCCGCATGACGTCAGGCTCAATGGTGTTTGGACCCTGGATGCATCCCGAGTACCAATGGCTCGTTAAAATGACGGAATTGGTGATGCAGAACCCTGAAGTTCAGCCAATATGCAGAGTCCTGGGGCTGAGAGGGTGCATCACCGCTGGTAATCTCTACCATCATTGAACATTCCAATGATGCCATCCACACATTCGGTAGTTGCGGCCTTTCGCTGGAAATGTGAGGGCAGCACTTGGCCGTAATATTGTGGCAACCCAGCAGCTGATCCAAGGGTCTAGAAAGTTAATTGAGTCCAAATATGAGAGAATTATTCTTTAGAAGATAATGTATGGAAGCCAAAGTGTGTCGACGCTTGCCAACATAGCATGGCTGCTTCCAGACAAGACTGAATTGACCGGGCCAGGATCAAAACGGCATCAAGCTAGGACGTTATTGGAGCAGTTTACGTGCTTGTACTCAGTTGCATTACCCGAAATGGGGGGTATTTTAATGCCAGATGTGGAGGAATGTAGGCGCGAAAGGTCCAATGTGCCTTCAGATTCAAGATGCTTGGGACAGAGGTTGATGTGCTTCTGTCACTCTGGCTGGTGACGTAGTTAAAATCCTGTGGATGAAATGCATGTGCGCAGGAGAGCCTTACGTTGCCTATCACCTGACCATGCCTCCAATAGATACCACGGTCCAGGATCTGGGCCAGGTACGGTGGGGCACGTCACGTGCAAACTTTGGAATCAGAAAACATTCGGGAAAGCTGGATCTCACTCGCGGCAACTTTCCACCCACCAAGTCGGCGATACCCACCCCTCGAAGAGTCAAGGGCGGCTAGAAACAGAAACACCGCCACAAAATGGAATCTCCATCGATATCTCGAGCGGCCCATGATCCGGACCTTAGAAGCCGATCTCCATCCCTCCCGGCTCGATCTCCATCTGCATCTGGCAGCCGGCATCACCGATCACTCTCCCCGCGACGAAACGGAAGGTCTCGCAGTGACAGTCGCAGCCTCAGTCGAAGCCGTAGCGGTAGCCATAGCCGTAGCCGCGGTCGCAGCTTTAGCCGGGATCCCGAGAGTCCTCCCCGAAGCACCAAGGTATGCGCCGATTCCAATAATTCCAGCCAATACAAATGGAAGCTAACTCAAGCTTACCCATCAGATTGTCGTTGAGCGACTAACGAAAAACGTCAACGAGGACCACCTCTACGAGATATTCGGCGAGTATGGCTCGATCAAAGACCTTGACCTGCCCATCAATAGACAATGTGAGTTTCCCCGTTTGGATCGGGCCTGGCCAAGGCAGTACCAGCAAGTTGAGGTCAGGCTGACTCGAGGCGTGCCACGGCACTAGTTGGGACCAATCGCGGCACAGCATACATCCTGTATGTTCACGAGGCCGACGCGGAGGCGGCGATAGCTCATATGCACGAGGCCCAGCTGGATGGCGCCGTCATCAATGTCTCCATCGTGCTGCCGCGCCGCAAGTTCTCTCCCTCGCCTCCAACCGCCCGCCGCGGCGCGAATTACGACCCGCGACTCCCCGCACCGGGATTCCGGCCTGGCCCACCAGGTGGTGGCCCTGGGGGGCGCGGTCGACGATCTCCAGCGCCGCTCGCTGGTTCTGGCTCGGGCCGCTACGGGTCGCGGTCTGACACGTACCGCCCCCGGTCGGTTTCGCGCTCCAGGTCCAGGTCCCCTCTCCCGCCTCCCAGTGGAAGTCGCAGATACCGCAGCCGGTCAGCGTCATATTCGTCGAGATCCCGGTCCAGATCCCCTCCGACTCGTGGGCGTGGTGGTCGTGGCAGTGGCGGCGGTCGTGGCAGGGGTGGGGGCGGACGATACGACGATCACGACTATGACGACCGGCGACGGAGCCCAAGCCGTGGCAGCTACGACAGCTATGACCGCCGCAGCCGAAGCCGCAGTCGTAGTCGAGAGTGGAGCCGAAGATGATTTGCTCTTCCCAGCAACCCAGGCGGTCGCTGCAATCGGCCGAGCAAGATTGTGTGTTATTGGAGTTTTTGCAAGTGTAAACATAGGGCCATAGGCTAGGCCCATAGGGCAGGCGTTGACCGGAAGGTTACCAAAAAAAGGGAATTTCAGGTCAGGGGGCGGGGTGTTGGGTGGCTGTATCGATCAAGCACACGCCTGGCTCGCCAATACATGTACCAAACTTAATTGAATTTCTATTGACATGATTGATAAAAGCAGCTGCGAGCCGAATACTGTGCATCCGACACTAAAGTAGATTGTGCCACACACATCCCCGCTGACAGCCGTTCGCTTCTGCCTTACATCTGTCCATCTATCTTAAGGAGCCGAAAGTCCATTTTTACCATTTCTGCCTTGTCAGCCTTGGCCCACACAATCCTTACCCAGGCAACTGCCATGGCAGACGAGGCGACGTGCAACAATCGGATATGTCCAACTGTCGCGATCGTATCCCCCAACCCAAGTGGTTTCCAACATGCGAATATCCTGCAGATGCGACCGAACATGAGCTGCGCCCCCTCACATCCTCGATCCTCGTACTCTCTTCGTGGCCAGCCTACCGGTATTCTGTGCGGCAACTCGATCATGCAGCTTCCATGTCCATTCTTTGTCAGCGGTCGCTCACATGAGCTGCAGTCATTCCAGGAACGGCAGGTATAAATTTATTTATTGCGGCGTTTAATTCGCCAGTCACTTTGCCTTTCTCACCGGTTTAAGAGGCTGCCTATTGTCACTGTCAGCCTTAGGCCCAGCTCGTCTTGCCCCAGTCCGATCCCGTTTTCCCCCACTCATCTCATCATCCCTTGGCGCCTCGTGAACGACCATCCAGCGGCGCCGTTTTGACGTCTAACCGCCCAACTGTCAGCCCTTCTAAAGATGGAACTTGCGCCGAGAGAGAGAACTTGCAAGTCAAACAATCTGACCCACTGGTCCCCCTAGTATCCACCCTATTTCCTCTCCACCCTTTATCTTTTGTCACCGAGAACAAATAACGTGTGCCGGCCCGGCCCGGATCTCGGACAAACCCCACACCAGTCAGTCACTGGCGCCATGACCTCTGACTCAACTGGCAAGGTGCGAGATACGCTGGTTTCTGGAGCAGTGGCGAATTCTCCCGGCCCCGAGGTTACACTTGGATCGCAATGCCGGGTGTGTTGCATCCGGCGCTATCGTGATCGTTTCTGCTTGTCAGAGCACCACGATCAGCCTGGACCGCCTAGGCATACGTGTCATCGATTGGGGCTGTGAGATCTCGAAATAATTCCCCCTGGTTTTGACAGCACCTAAGAGATGCTACGAAAACCAACAGTGGACAACGAAGGATTGCTGGGCCGTAAACTAACCCCCATCCCTTCCCGGGCTGGACATTCTGAAGCTCTCATCGGCCGCTTTTGCAAACGGGCCTGACTCCTTGCATTGTCCGTCAACTCAACAACCAGGATTCTTGCCCAGATACAACTCGCATCGAAGGGTGTTGAGCCCATCATGTCGCCAACGTTACAATTGCAACCGACTCTCCGCGAAGGGTGCGGGGGGCTGTGGTAATGGTCGCAACCATGGCCATGGGAGGCATCAGAAAGGATCGCCCTGCCCTCAGCTTCAGCCCTACCCGATGGAACCAGACGGCAGACTTCGGATCATGTGCCGAGGCCAGAGCATGTGGGGGGAACGTCATGGCGGGCTGGCCGTGTTCGTTTCTGTTTCAGATCTAGTGTGGTGGGAGTGATATGAGGTTTGTTTGGGGGCCGGTGAGATTTCCGGGCCCTGCAAGACCAGCATCTCGAGTTGTAGATTGGATGATGCTGGGAGGAGAACACCGGCGGGTGGGAGCTTCGCCACATCCACGCGGCAACTTCTTAATATCGCGCGCTTCTCGTCTATTCGAGTCATTCGGTTAAGTCGAAGCGTCAACCTCACGTGTGTCCTTGAATCGACCTGCTCCCTTTTCACTCTCCTTCTACCTACCCCGTCACCCCCTCCCCCAATTCTGTTTCTAAATTATATACACTGCTTCCCACACATGACGCAGTGCGGGTGGACGATGGCCGAGCATATGGCCGGCCATCCAAGCCTCATTGCGCCGCAGTTGATATTATTCCAACCGTCTTCAGTTCCCAGGGTGTATCACAAGGTCTCGGCTGCTTTTGGGGCCTCAAGGCCCCCAATGATGGAGACACGAGAGGTGTCGTCTCTCGTCATGGACACACGGCCTTGGTGGAGGATTGTGTCTGTACCCGTCGAGGCGTCTAATTGAACCGTCGAGCTGGATATGCCCAGACTCTCCATCCTTCGCCAACCCATGTGTCACTCACCCTTGCTCTCCCTATTAGGCAACCCGCTTAACTCGATCCTTCGCCATGTCGTTTGACTTATGCTTGTATACTGGGCTTCTTACATCGGCCGCAGGCGTTACACCAGCGCTACCATGATTCTCGGCCAAGGACTTGCACCGCAACTGTGAGTCGTTCGAGCAACTTATATATAAGTCGGCCGTGAATCCCTTCAGGATCCAGGACATGACACAGACTCCCAGCAGTGTTCAAGAGCTTCAATTGACAGCCCTACCTACCTGAATTCGCGTTCCCAGCGCATTCACCAACATCTCACCAAGATACACTATTACCTCGTCCCGCCCTCAGCCATGCTCCTCCTCAGCTCTACCCTCTTCTCCCTACCACCGAATCCATCTCCCACGCCCACATACCTGAAGGGCAAGATACCCTTCCGCCAACCCACACCCCGCAACCCGCAGCCCATGCCCTTCCCCGGGACGCCCCTCCAGGCCCCGCGGCCCAACCCGCCCCCGAGCCCCACCCCGCGCCCCCGCCCGGGCCCGCTCAACCCCCGTCCGCCACCGGGCGTCCCGACGCCGCCCAACACCCCTTACGCAACAGCCTGCTGTTGGTCTCACCGCTGCTGTTGATCCCACCACTCGAGGGGGAGAGATATCCGACGTTGATTCGAACTTTTCCCCGCCTCGCCGCGGCTACTTGCCCGTCGCCTGAACCACGGCCAGACCCGCGTCTCGAAATCATCCGGCCAGACCAAATGGAAGAGGTTCTTTCTATAGGCCGTATCGCGGGGAAGACTCGAGACCGCCACCGCTTACTCGTGTCGAGGGGAGGGGTGAACGCGGGAAGGGAGCACCCGCCGTGGGTGCGCTCCCTCGGCAACCGTGGCTTGCCTGCCTGGTCCGGGAGTGCCGCGGGGGGTCCTCTAGGAGGACTAAGTGCTGAGTTGTCAGCCAGGGGGGCTTCCTAGAGGAGCAGCGGGCTTCGCTGTCATTCCTTGATGTTTCCTTTTTGTATGGGGGGTGAGTGTGGGGTTTGTTTGGGAAGGGGTGCAGAGAGGGGGTCGGCGGAAGACGGGATGAATTAAAGGCGTCTGCAGATCGTTTCTTCTTTCTTAACGTATTATTCTTTTTTCTTTTACCGTTTTTGCTCAACGGACATTTAGGTACTAGAGGTTGGGGGCTGGAAACATTAGTTAGGGGTATAAGGGGGGTGTTTGGGGATTGGTGCTGTCTCAGGGTTGTCCTTACGGTTTTCTTTTGCGACACTCGTTCGACCTCTATATTTCTCAGTCTCGGTAGTTGGTTCGGTTTCAGCTCCCTTGGACCAGCAGGCCATGGATATAATAATGATTATCCTTCAACTTGGGGTGTTGTCGTTCTTGATCTCTCAGGTGGATAGACAAAACACGAAATAACCCGGTTTAGTCACTGTGGAAAACATTGATGATTCTGGGACGGTCTGCTTGCCTATGCATAATTCTCTAGACTCTTGCCATACTCTATGTCTATGAGCAAAGAGACAGTGGTAGGCAATTGAGTTTGGTCTCATATAACGGCTGTCATCGTTACCCTCCCACAGTCACACCTGTGCCCTTGTGTAGCCCTGAGGATAATTAATATGAATACTTGCTGAAGACTACCTGATATTGAGTCTCCGTCTTATTTTAATGATCGGTTCGAACTCTAGTTACATGTGCTTGAGGGCAATGCCCAGCTGAGCTGAGGCACGGCTGAGCGCAATCCTACTGGCCCCTGCCTGACGTCGACTTTAGACATAAGAGAGGGGAACTTGGTGTAGATGTGACTGCTTAAACTGCCTTTGTTTATGCGATTCTTAGATATGATAATCACTTACCTCTTGTCGCGTAATTGCTTCCTACTCTACCGACCAAGTATCACCCAGCTGCCTTGAAATACCTCACCTATCACTGGTCTCACTCGGTCAAGTGATCGTAATTTGCAGAGAACCTCACTAGCTTATCCCCCGTCTACTGAGCGACAGCGTTGCCTTTCTCTCAAAAGGTCATGAGGTCTGAGATGATTTGGATACTTGCGATCCCGTCTCCGTCTCACCAATCTGACTTCAGGGGGTGGGGATATCTTCACCCAACAGGCTCAAAAAATCCCCTAATAAAGCAAAAAGAACACTGTCCCTTCGTCACCCGTAAAATAGGCTCCAATGAATGTCTCTGGTCACGGGCAATTTGCTTGGGATCCATCCTTCCTATTCATCATGCCCTGCCGCTCATCCTGCAGGATCGACTTCCCTGCACACCAGCCTTGCGGCGCATGTCCAGTCCCACAACCCCCAGCCAGGACTTCGAAGCCTATAGAAAATAATAAGGTTTGCAATTGTCCTCAGGCAGAGCCAACACACGCACCTCCATCGATGGCTTCCTGCCTGTTCATAGCCAAAGACGCGGTCATCGCGCTAAGCCGGCGCTTTGACGAGACAGCGTCGTCGGGTGTGAACTGAGACATGGCCGGAAAAAAACGAACTAGCTATCCACCGGCTGCTCCAGACTTCGCGGGGATTCTGCAAGCGCGTTCTTCCCAAGCACGCGATTGTCTCGCAAATACGTCATATAAGGTAACCAACCCTTCACCCCCTTATCAGCTCATAGATAAAGGGGTTCAGGGGTTTAGCCTGCATGTCTAAGCCCCAAATTTTCACATGTCCGGAGCTCCCAACGCGGAGGTGTTCTCCGGCGGATGAAGCTACCAAACGGGAATCGGTTCCATTCTGGGGATCCTGATTCGAAGGAGATCGGGCGACTGGCAAGATCTGTGTTGGAGGGGAGTGGAGCGCAACCTAAACTATCAAGCTCTCTCATTGCAGCGATTCTCCTGTTTCCCCCTTCTTCATCTAGGCTGTCACGCCAGCAGAGGACGAGTACACTAGATCTGAGTGTTAGGCCCTGTCTACTACAGTGCACGATTGGCTGGCTGGAAAGACCAGCGCAACTAACGAAAGCTTTTAACCCTATAAGCCTCTGAGACACCTCTGCCAATGATTCATTCCCAATATCAGACGAACACCGTGCGGGGAGTCTCGACATTGCGAGGAGGATTTGGCCGCGCCGGCGCCGTTCCCTTCTAACCGCAATCTCTTGAGGGTGGAGACAGAACGGGACTCCCCGTGGAGCGAGTTCAAGAGGGACAAGCCAGCAGCGTTCAGAGTTCTGCAATCTCGTCTAGGCCAAGATGTTGCCAACGGGCCCCCGGAGATCCTCTCGACTCGGCCTACCCGGAAGGCCAACGTACTTCTCCACTGGGCGGGGCCGTTAATAACCAAGGCAGCGACTCGGCGGTATCCCGAACCAGCATCCGGCCGAACAAACACTGGACACACCTAGTACCAGGACCCGCCGCGCAGAGAAGCCTCGCATATTCGAGGCTAGCTGGCGAGCGCCAAGGCCGAGAGTGGGTTCGGTCTGGTATCTCCATGGCACTGGGAGCTGCGACGGTCCGACGAGGGCTGCAGGACGGCGGGTTGCTTCAAGGCGGGTCCCCGCGCCATGTGCAAACAGTTGTAGACATCACTTGCAGAGTTTGCATTCGACCGTACTGTACACACATACATGTACCGGCGGGGGAGTCTTCCGCGATTAGAGTTTGACGGCGGCTAGATTCGAGGCAACGGTTTCAGGGAAGCAGCCTGCTCTCCTGTGGCTGCGCGTGTCAAGGACGGCGGCGGCGGTGACGCGCATGACAAGCCGGTGCCGCGCGCAGACTGCGCTTGACCCAACAGATGCGTGTCGGAGCAGGATTCGAGCAATAATCGTCTGTTAGTTCGTCATAGTCCATCACTGGTGCCTCTGTTCTTACGAATACCGGCTTCGCGGGTGGAGGAAGTGAACCCGGAGTTGTGTCCGCGTTGAATCCTTACCGAAGTCGTGTTCCGCAAAACGTGCCGTTCCGAGTCGGTAATGAAGCAGGCGATCGATCGGCGCAACCGCCCAAGGGATCGGCAGTGCCCAGTCAAGTGGAAGCTAGTGTAAGCAATACCGATAAAAATAGACAGCCTTATCGTCGAGATACTGCACAGTATCGATGGCAGAGGGTGGGGGCAATGCAAATCTTCACAGTGGGGCATCGATGCCTTCGAGTGGAGGATGTTCACTTGAACTTGGAAGGTAGGCCATCTGGAAGAAAATGTCCGTCTTCCCGTTGCGCTGGTATACATGCGTACACAGGATCAGCTTCCCAGTCGATGACCTTACTCGCATTTTCGCCAGTGAGAGCTGCAGTCTCGATATCAACACACACAACAGTGACCAGAGACTGGGTTCTGGGCGGGCCTGGGCTCGGTGGCCCACTCTCACCGGTTTGGTCATATCGGCTGTTGGACCCAGGATGGGACTTCGAGACCCTGGGAGGTTGCATTTCAGCACGGCATACGAATGGGGGTCAACCCATCGAGCTGGGACGGACGGGCGTGCTGTCACTTCATCCCCTAATTGCGAGCTTGTCAAGTTCCATACGCCACCGACGGGGCCAAAGTGGCATGGGCATGGGCATGTGCATGGGCAGACAGTAACTTCATCACTCGATAAAGCGGTCGGAAAGGCCTGTCAAGCCGCCTGGCGTTGACCGAATCTTGCTGTGGCCGCCAGCACGCATGACAGCGCCCAAATTCAGTTGTGGCTGACTTATTAGGGACAACATGCATGTCAAAGTATGCAGGATATCAATACCAAGCTTTCGAGGCCCAAGTTGGAGCCCAATAAGCTGTGTGGCCAGCTGGATAACAAAAGTTACTGGGGCTCGCAGGGATTCTGAGGGGCCCAGCACCTCGCCATACGCAGCGTTGTGCAAGATAACCTTCCCGCTGGGAGACAACAACCTAGTTTCGCTGGGTTAGCAAATATTCGGAGATGATGCCATGTCAGCCGCAGTGCCGACAACCATGGCATACCGCAGGCATACGAACGCAGTGGGAGTCTGGGCGAGCGAGAAAGGCCGGGCTTTGCTTCAGGGGGTTGTTTCTCGTATTCCCAGTTTCTTTACTGCGTAAGCGATGCCAGAGGTGCTAGCCCTCATTGTTCCGGGCGCCACCTAGGACCGGATCAAATTTGCCAACCTCCGTAGTAAAACTAGGCGCTTTGATCAGGCTAGGGGCAGATTGTGGAAATTACACGTGGGCTGTGCGAGACGCTCGAGGCAGGAGCCGCTGAGCGCTAGCTAATGGGCGCTTGGCATCAAACGATGGATAATGCCTAAAACGGAATAGATCGCTCTATGGATTGCTAGCTCGAAAGAGAAGGTATTCCCAGAGCTACAGTTGATTCGGTTAGTCCAAGAAGCTGCAGGCACTTAACAAGGCAAGAGCTGCAGGTACAGGGAGAGGCGCCCTAGATAGGTAAGCCAGGTACTCCATGCTCCGCATCGTCCGTCTCATCCCACAGTGGTCTGCACGAATACCAGCAAGAACGCCAGGGTCCCCTGGATTAGGACCGTCGATGCCCGGAAATCCGGGAATTGTTGGGGTCTGTCTGATTATTCTTATCCACCTTTTGGAACGATAGTTGGATTTGGCCAAGAAGATCCGGCACGGAGCGAGCAAATATCGCGTGGGAGATCAGGTAGAATATTGGAAGAAAAAGGTGCTGGCTGTTGGTTCATGACATAATTCTGTCCACGATCGAGGTTCGAGACTCGTCCAAATCTGCACTACCAACACAATATTGAAAAGTCCGAAGCCCAATGCGGTGACGGACGCCTCATTTGCCTCTGCAGTCAGAACGAACATGGGTGTTGACCCCACTGTGGTATGTAGGTATGCATGTGGGTACGGAGAGATAAGGAACCCCTGTGACGATTTCCAAGGCAAAATTTTGCGACTGAATGAGAAAGGCCTGCTCGACCGACCTGTCAGAGAGCATGCGTGCTGCATGTGGTCATCCACCACAGGTATCCTATTTAAGACCACATGTCATGAACTTCAGGGAAGGTGCCCTGCTCAATTGAGGCTACTGTACCGTGGTTGCAAGGCCAGGTCATAGCCAGAAGAATAGTTACTACAGGAACCCACTTGGCTCTACCTTAGCTTGCACCCGTCATGAACCTGGTTTCAAGTACCACAACTTCCGGCCGCTTAAGATCCGTCTGGACGCTGAAATCCACCCCCCTGTCTCGAGTTGCCTTGGTACTTTGTAGGCGGCATGACATTCAGCTGAAATGTACGTACGGTGTTGGGTGTTACGTATGTACGCAGTACAGATTAGTTAGTGCAGTGTACTTACGCCACTATGGCGCCGCGCTTGTGCGTGTTGGCGCTCTTCTGTTTCCTCCCACTTCAGCTTCCCATCTACCTATCTCACCACCAACCACTCGGCAGCTATGTTCATGCTCGTTTTTTCTCCCTTGCTAATTCTTGCTGGGACGACACTCTCGCTTACTTGATTTGGCCTGGTTAGCCTCTGAATTGGGTTTGGTAGCTGCTGTTGCGCCGTTGCATTCTACATAGCATCTCTCGCAAGCCCAGTCCTCCCACAATCGCTGCACTGCCCGTGTCGACCTCCCCCACCCCTTGCTGGAACACTCCGGCGTCGAGACCAACGTCGACCAACAACTGCGCATCAGCTGTAGCTACCTTTGCTGAGACTCAAACCGCCGCTCGTTCACCTGCCGCCTCACGCCCGGGCTTGTTTTCTCTCGTTAACTACCACGACAACCTGAACGATACCCCCTCACTTCTGGAGCTTCAACCCGGCTTGTAACCCCTTACGTCCTCTGTGCTCCCGCCCTTGGCCCCCATAGTCCGTATTCCCTGAAATGGAGCAAGACAACCAATACGCCCAGCAGGGCTACTTTGGCCGCCCCGTCGCAGGCGTCGGCGCCGGCGCACCGTCGGCGGCGTCAACCCAGGTGCCGACCCCCAACCGCCCCGGCACCCCGAACGAGTACAACGGCCGGAACCCCTTCGGCGACGGCCTCGAGTCCCAGGCGTCACATCGGAGCGGCACCGCGGCCAACAACACCAACCCCTTCGCTAGCCCCGCCGCCTCGAGGCCCGCCAGCAGCTTGGGCTCCTCCTCGGCCGCCCTCGGCGCCCGCTTCGACGAGCGCGCCCAGCGGTACTTCCACTCGCGCCGCGTGAAGAAGGGGGAGGTTGAGAAGCCGTGGCTGGAGAAGAAGGATCCGAAGGAGAAGTGGGTTACCATCCTGCCCATAGTGGGCATACTCATCGGTCTTGGCCTCTCTGGTTTCTTGGTCTGGGACGGCATCAGGAGCGTCGTCAAGCACAACTACTGCCTGGTGCTCAGCAATGACTTCTCCACCAGCGGCGGTCTTGATGACTCGGTGTGGACGAAGGAGGTCCAGGTTGGCGGGTTTGGGTGAGTTTATTGCCAGTTGGTTGTGTCTTTGGGAAACCGTCAAGCTAACAAGGTGCCTCCAGCAACGGCGAGTTTGAGGAGACTACCGGGGGTGACGAGAACGTCTACGTCGAGGACGGGCGCCTTGTTATCAAGCCGACCCTGCAGGACGCTGCCCTGATTGACAAGGACTCGGTCATCGACCTCCTGAAGGCCGGCACGTGCACGTCGGACCGGCCGAGCGACTGCATTGCTGCGACCAACACCACGGCCGGCAACGCGACCATCGTGCCGCCGACCAAGTCCGGGCGCATCCACACCAAGAAGGGCGCCAGCATCAAGTACGGGCGCGTCGAGGTCACGGCCCGGCTCCCCAAGGGTGACTGGCTGTGGCCGGCCATCTGGATGATGCCGGTCGAGGACACGTACGGGCCGTGGCCGGCGTCGGGGGAGATCGATATTACCGAATCGCGCGGCAACAACTACACGTTCCCGCAGGGGGGCAACAACATCATGTCGTCGGCGCTGCACTGGGGGCCCGACCCGGGCAGCGACGCCTGGTGGCGCACCAATGTGAAGCGGTCGGCCTTGCACACGACCTACGCGGACAAGTACCACACGTTCGGGCTCGAGTGGTCGCAGAAGTACCTCTTCACCTACGTCGACAGCCGCCTGCTGCAGGTCCTCTACACAAACTTCGACAAGCCCATGTGGCAGCGCGGCGACTTCCCCACCGCCACCGCCAACGGCACCCGCGTCCAGGACGTGTGGAGCCAGACGGGCCGCGACAACACCCCCTTCGACCAGCCCTTCTACCTAATCCTCAACGTCGCCGTCGGCGGCACCAACGGCTGGTTCGAGGACGGCTCCAGCGGGAAGCCATGGCTCGACGGCTCCGTCAACGCAAAGAAGGACTTCTGGAAGGCCCAGGACCAGTGGTTCCCCACCTGGACCAAGCCCGAGTTCGAGATCTCCCAGGTCATGATGTGGCAGCAGTGCGACGGCAACGAGGATCTCTGAGTTGGGGAGCTTCCTTTTCCCCATCTCCCCTGATCTCTCTCCCCCCTCTCTCACTCTCACTATCTTTTCCTGCAATGTTTTAAACCAGCACCCTGGGAATAGAAATGGTGTTCTCAGGCGTTTGTCATTCTCACGAATGGATGCCCCCTTCCTCCCCCCCTGTCTCGAATATTCTGGTTGGTTTTGGGTAATAGAAATTCTACGTCATTGGATGAGGAATTGGACCTGCTGGGGGCGGAACTTGCAGGACGTCGTCACCCGATTTATTGATACTTGGTGGCTTGGACATAATAATGTTCTCACATAACCCTCCCACTTCCACAACGTGGACACACCTACACACCCCTGGACTTCATTATTTGGGTGTTCGTCTGCCATTAAATAGGGCTGTCGATTGTCACTTGTCTTATAACCACGGCGTTTTGGTGGTGGGATACGCAAATATGATCGAGTTGGATAATTCATCGTCAAGATTTCCTCTATTTTGGCTCACAGCCGGTCCGCCCTCTCCGTGACTCTGTGATAAGTGTTCTGATCCTAACAGCTGCCCTGCATGCATACAATATTGGTTGACCGCCGTTTGCATTGGCAGGTCAGGCCACCGCCCTGCCAATTCCCGCTCCAGCCCCATCTATCGACGCCATCGACGCCTCATTTTGGCATTTTCCGCCCTCGCTTGCTCCTCCTCCTCCTTGTCTTGGCGTTGCCTTGTCTTCCCCCCGCCATCCCTTCATCTGTCCTTGGGCGATGAAACGATAATTCTAATGTACATAGAAAAAAGCGCCCCCAATTCACACCCTGCGCAGCCGCACACACACACTCCCGTGGCCCGATTCATCGACCGTTGAGTTTGAGCCCGGGCCAGCCTAGCGCAGCGTCCCTTGGTTGGCCGCACTCAACGGGGAGGGCTTGAACAAGACGAGCTGAAAACAAGGATGGGCGGGAAGCCGTTTACGGACGTATTGGCTCTGAGCTGAGTTGATACACGGGAGAGTTACCGCCTAGTGTTAGTCCCCCGGCAGTGGAGAGTGCAGGAAACATTCCGCACGAACGAACAGAGCTGTCCTGCCAGCGGGAGATCAGCCAGCCACCAGCCTCGACCGACCAGTGACGATTTCGGTCTTCTCTCCCACCTACCCACTTTCTTTAATAAAATCAACCCTCCTCTTCATGCGGTAGCCAGTCCGATAGGTTGGCCCCCGGCTCCCGATCCCGCAGCGGAAAAGCCGAGTGACCTCATCCCGTTAGGCTGCCACCATCCGAGGCTGGGCGAATCGCCAAAGGGCCAAGCGCTATTATTCAGCGACAGGGAGAACAAGATCACAAAGGGGCATTCGCATCACTGATGTGCACTTGCTTGGGTCGGCTGGCGTAGCTGGAGCAAGGAGTAGTAGTTGGTGGAGGCTGGGCAATTGACTACCTGTGCCAACGGACACCGAGAAGGGGCTAATCAACCACGTGACTGCCGTTGGAAGGTCATTCGAAGTTCTAGCGACAGTTTCACCCTCAGCCTCAGATCAAACGGGCTTTGAACGGCGCGGTCAGCAGTGGACCTCGCCTAGCTCTTTGGTTGAAGGGAGGGAGCGTTGGGCCTGGGTGGGGGGTTGATGAGTATCAACGGGAGAAAGGGAGGGCTGCCGAGGCAAAGCGAAGTAAGAGAGGTCTAGGCCAGGCTCGAGCTATTTCTCACCAAGCTCAAACAAACGACAATCCCACCGCACTACAGGACCGTAGGGGTTGTCCTCAGCCTCGGTTCGCAGCCAACCAGTCGAACAACTCAAGTTGGGCTTTCAAGGCGAGGGCTCCTCAGCTCTGTCGGCCGAGGTTTGTCACGGGGAGTTGGGCGATGTGCTTCCAACGTTACATGATACACCGCCTATTTTGCCAAGGTCTATTGACACCCAGACGGTGGCGAGACATGAGCGTAAAAGGTTCGAACACGAGCGCAATGGAAGAGTTTCTAGGGAGCTACAGTAGCATCGCAGCTGACGGACACATCCAGGAGGAGATTATGCAAGAATGCTAACAGGTAAGACAAAAAATCCCCCACTGGTTCGTGGCCGGCTTTTAGCCTGTCGATCCAAGACACGGAAACTTCTCTTATGTCACGTCATCGGCAAGCGGAGGGTCACCTTGATGATCGACAGTTACGGGGTGGTCACTGCTGGAGGCACGGGATGAATGCCCTGAATGAAGGATTCTGCCAGAAACGGGAGAATGCCTCAGTCCTGAACCAGAAGGATTCCCAGGATCCATGCCGTCGGGACATTCTCCAAGCCAGACAGACAGACGGAACGCGAAAAGGGACCAAGATCGGCGGTCTTGTTTGAGGTTTCAGATGCGCCTTCTCGATGGATCTCGGCTCGCTGCCGGATCGCTAACGGGGAAACAGTGAGTATCGCGTCAGCGGCTGCCAAGATTGCTTTGTGTAATGACCAAGATGGACGTGAGCAATTTGCATCGTCCATGATGACTGCTCGTATGACTGTGCCCTTTTGCCAGGCCTCGAAAGGGGGCTCCAGGACTGTCCGACGAATGGCAGGATCACACGCCGAAAGTACCCTGCTGGGATGGGTACCTGGGTAGGCGTGAAGATGTCTTCTAGAACCTATTTACCCCGCCGGCTGTGGGCGTCGTGTAACCAACCGGCTGTGGGCGTCGTGTAACCAACCTCTTCGAAATGCAGTTGTTACACCGCGAGCGGCAGTTTCTTGTCCGGAGTATTTGCGAAGACGAAGTGTGTTGGCTGGCGTTTTAGATGTTGCCCTCTTATGATGGCGGTCCAGCGGCCGGGAGGGGCCGCTCAGCGGGGGTTGTTGAGCTCCGGGGAGAGCGGTTAACAGAACTCTACCCGCCTTCCAAGTTCCAACTGTTGCTTCCGACTGTGCAGTACGGACCGTGCGGACAGGGCGATTGACAACAGTAAGCAAAACAGTGTGGTCTTCTCAACCAAACGAAGAGCAGGGGGGTCTGCAGGTGGAAAGTCTCGATCGTTTCCGCGGAACTGACAAAAACAGGCAATCGCCACAAATTTGGCCGGGATTTCGAGTTTTGTGAAGAATCAAATTCTTCGCCGAATAGCGAGGATCATACGGCGAGATCGTTCCAAGGAACATGGTGGCAGTGGGGGCATTTGGCATATGGAAGAGCGGAGTTTCTTTCAACCTTGTTTCCTCTTTCGTGGACGGAGTTCCCAATTGGAGGGACTATTCGCACGTTTCTTCCGGGGGGGAAGACGGCGATCTTTGCCAGCTTCCTAGGTTGGCAACTGGTAACTGGACCCTGGTCACAGAAAACAAAGGACGGAAGAAATACGAGGTGTGCTGCTGGACAAAAATAGATAAGCACTGAGACGACATGCGGCTAAACAGCGGGAAGGGACAACAACCACACACTTCCCGCCACTCAAGACGAAAAGAACTCTGCAGCCTCTTGCATAAGCTCCCACCTCCATGTGTAATTCGAGATAGCGTAGGATGCGTTGGCGACCCTGCTAGCCAACAATCTCGATCAGCCAAGCCTGGTTACGGGATTCCCAAGCGGAGCAAAAAGAAAGGAAAGCAAGAAGCAAAAAGATAGTTGCCAGCGCAGGGTTAAGATGAGAAAAGCCAAATACTATTGAGCTGTGGCTGATATCCAGGCGATACGCTGGGTTGAGCCTGGCCTTATCGAGAACACTTCAATTCATCAATTGGAGATGCGCAGCTGCGAAACCAGGGTACCATGGTACAGCACCTCTGATGGGGAAAGCGGTTGGAACGGCATCTGCTAGCCAGGGGCTGGATGTTCCTGGCCGATTTCGTCGATGCCTTGGTTAGGAGGTACGTATTCGTACATGACGGAGTAGGCACACAGTACCTACCTAGTTCTTTTATTTATTGTTTTTTTTTTTTTTTTTACGGACTCCATTATTTTCCGCTCTCTCTCCACATCAGACACTACTGCGTAGAACCCACTTTGGCGACATCGATCGGTCCCAAAAGCTCAGTAGGTACACTACTGGGACACTGGAGCGGTCTCGGACCTGACACTCCCTCGGGCAAAGAGCGTGCGATACACAGCTTCCGCGGCGCGTAAAACCCGAGGTTTCAGGTGGCCATCCGGTGAGAATGGGCGAGACAATCATGACCCAAGCGGTACGAGGTCGAACCACTGCCCCCCAACCGCGGCCCTCCTCCAATCCTTCCCCAGATTCACGGTGTTTCTGTATTGACCCGCCTGGAGCTGGCAACCTTAAAAGTACCAACTACCAAATCCCTTCCAATGCCTCGGGTTTGTGGTTGCCGTGAAGTAGATGGAAGACTTGAGTACTTGATGTACAGATCCGTACACTCCATCCTTCCGTTCTGCCTGAGCCTGGGTTTCCACCAACAAATTCCACTGTCACTTGCATGGCCATAGGACGACCTAAAAGACTTGGCCAGATCCTGATGAAGAAAGAGAGAGCGATGTGCAGGGATCTGCCAATCGCTCAGGCTTCAAGCGGAGGTACTGTAAAGACGGAGATATTGCGCCTCGAAAAAAAAGAGATACAAGAAATAGAAATAAATACCAAAATAAAATGAAATTGTAAGAAGGCTACTCAAACCCTTGTCCCCCTGTCGTAATTCCTGCATGGCGTCAGGGATGTGTGGTGGGTCCATTGCACCCCTGTCTCCTGCTCCAGAACCGCTGGAAGGGGAGAGTGGGGGAGAAATGGAAGACAGGCATAAGAAAAGCGCTTGAACCGAACGCCCAAGTCTGCATGAATGGGAATATTCAGCCCGCCACCCTGCTCCTACTATGGAGTACTTGGCTTGGGCTCTCTTATTAGCGTAGGTTGTTGTGTTGGGTAAGTTGTCTCCTTTTCCACCACTTGGCGCTAAGGTAGCCGACGGTTTGCCCATCGACCTGCTCAACAGCTCAACAGCTCAGCTTTGGCAGGTCTTCAGCTCGACCGTAGGAACACTGAAACTCGTCTTGGGTGGAAAGAGTCGGGCAAGTCGTAAACGTTACCTCCGTATCTTTACCGAGTACCACTGTGTACGTAAATACATATGTAATGTACTAGGAATAAGGAAGGGCCAACCTTGAATCCGTGCATGCACATGGGCTCGTACCGCCAACCGACCACCCCTTGTCGACTTCCAGCGAATTTCCACTATTTGCACTACCACCACTTACACCCAGACCTGGTCCCAGGCCGTGACCCTGGCAAGCTGCTAGGCAGGTAGGGGTACCAGGCCTGAGAGTGCCATCGCGAAGTGGATTGTCCCACCATGCACCACCACTCTCTTTACGATCATGCTTCCCCTCTCCAGGGCCTTTCCCTCCGTTGTCTGCTTTTCTTCTCCTCGAACCTCCTTCACCCCTCCCTCCGAGCCAGAGCTGAGCTTCGCCCTGCCGGTCTAGCCTCGCCGAATCTGCCCAACACAACGCCACAAGCAGCTCAACTCCGACTCTGCCGTTGGTCGCCTCTCTAGAGTCTAGGCCCCGTCTGCAAGGAGATCCTTTTGAAGGAGTCTCTTCTGGCCTCTGCGAAAGCGAGTGCCGTCCGTTCGCTACCGTCACTAATACTTTCTCGCGCCTCGGGGAGGATTCTCTTGGAAAGAACTCTCGGCCCTGAATTCACCTGGAACGCAACACACCATCCGCCCTACCAAGCATCCACGCGTCGGTGTTACAAATTACTCTTCCGAAGGTACGACCACGGGTGCTACCGCGGCATGTGCGCTGGAGTCAAGTAGACGGCATCGCTAACACGTGTGTCCTGGTTAGAACACTCTGAAGGGGGAAGACACACTCGATCGAACTGAGATAGCCTCCTCCCACGGATTCCCTTGCCGAAGGAGGATAACCGGAGTCAGGATGGGGATCGGAAACTATTTCAAGACGGAAAAGTCGGCACCTCCGTCAAGCAGCACGCCGCCGCACCAACAACAAGGCAGGAATGCCACGCCGTCGGTATCCGAGAAGCCGCCTTCGCAGAGAACGAGCGGCAATGACCTCGAGCTGCAGCCGCCGACCCCGCGGTACAGCTCGAGACCGCAGTCCGTCTCGGGTCGGTCGACGCGGTCGGCAGGCAGCTCCTTATTCCTCGACGACATCAAGCATGAAGTCATGGTCAACTACCTATACCAGCAGCAATGCTCGCACCTGTGGGTTTCGGATGGCAGTGGTGAGATCGAGGGCGTCCTCCTGCGCAAGTCCAGAGGACAATACATGGCCTGCCCGCCACAGCTGGGCAACTCCCCCTTCGCGATGGCTTGTGCCGCGCTTAATGTTCAGGTAAGGCGCATACATTGTGTGGTGGTGATGCGAGGCTCCGGTATTGGTGACCTCTCTGGCTAACATGACTGAACCCCCTCCAGTGCGCGATGACGGTTAATTCCAGAGTAATCAAGACCTTCTTACAGTGGTCGCCAGATGCGGTTGACGTACCCCTGATGAATGGCCTCCGTGTGCAGATTCTCCCCACAATTGACGACATTCCCCGCGCGAGGAAGCACCAGTTCGCTGCCTTCGTCGCGTCAGAGGGCCTGCTCGTTGTTTGGGATGACGATGCTCTGCACTTGGTGCAGAGGGCCAAGGCCATCGAGTCAGAGCTCATGGAGCTAGTATGGAAGGCCGGGACCGAGGAGGACGACGACGAGAAGGGGGGCCAGACGGTGGCCGAGGCCGAGATCGACGAGGAGAGTGGCGAAATCAAGCCCGAGAAGCGCCCCGTGCACCTGCAGAATGCTGTGCTGGTGACACTGACTCTCATCCTCGTCACCGTCTCGCTGGGAGCCGGCTGGAGACAGCTGGCCATTGAGGTTTCGGTCGACGGCAGTTACCTCCGCTTGGCACTCCTCGGTCTATTCCCGCTCCAGCTCTTCTTCACCCTCTTCTTTGCCCAGGTCATTATCGGATGCTTGGCCCAAATCTTCGGCCCTATCCGGCAGCTCACCATCAACTCCAAGTTCTACTCGGCCCGGCCCCCGCCAAGGCTGCAGTCTGCCGTATTGCCCCACATCACCGTCCAGTGCCCCGTGTACAAGGAGAGCCTCAACGCTGTGATTGCCCCGACCGTCAAGTCCATCAAGCAGGCCATGTCCACCTACGAGCTCCAGGGCGGATCCGCCAATATGTTCATCAACGACGATGGCCTGCAGCTGGTCTCGGAGGAGGACCGCCGTGCGCGTATCGAATTCTATGCCGATCACAGCATTGGCTGGGTCGCCCGCCCCAAGCACGGCGAGAATGGCTTCCTTCGTCGCGGCAAGTTCAAGAAGGCGTCCAACATGAACTTCGGCCTCATGATTTCCTGCAACGTCGAGGAGAAGCTTGCCGCTTACAACCGCGGCCCGGAGTGGTCGCAGCACGACGAGGCGCAGGCGTATGAGCGTGGTCTCAAGGAGGTCCTCGAGGAAGACGGCCGCGCCTGGGCCGACGGCAACATTCGCATTGGCGACTACATCCTCATCATCGATTCCGACACGCGTGTCCCAGCTGATTGCTTGCTCGATGCCGTGTCCGAGATGGAGCAGTCGCCCGATGTCGGCATCATGCAGTTCTCCTCGGGCGTCATGCAGGTCGTGCACACGTACTTTGAGAACGGCATCACCTTCTTCACGAACCTCATCTACAGTGCTATCCGGTACACCGTCTCCAACGGCGATGTGGCCCCCTTCGTCGGCCACAACGCCATCCTTCGCTGGTCTGCCATCCAACAGGTCTCGTTCTTTGACGAGGACGGCTATGAGAAGTTCTGGTCCGAGAGTCACGTGTCGGAGGATTTCGACATGTCCCTTCGCTTGCAGTGCAGCGGCTACATCATCCGACTGGCGGCCTGGGCCGGAGAAGGCTTCAAGGAGGGCGTGTCCCTGACTGTGTACGATGAGCTGGCCCGTTGGGAAAAGTACGCCTATGGCTGCAACGAGCTTCTCTTCCACCCCATCCGCACGTGGCTCTGGAGAGGCCCCTTCACGCCGTTGTTCCGGCGGTTCCTGTTCTCCAACATTCGCTTCACCTCCAAGATCACCATCATCTCGTACATCGGCACGTACTACGCCATCGGCGCTGCCTGGATCATGACGTCGATCAACTACTTCCTCATGGGCTGGTTCAACGGCTACCTCGACAAGTACTACGTCGACTCATGGAAGGTATGGTTCTCCATCATCATCGTCTTCAACGGCCTCGGCAACGTCGCTCTCGCCCTGATGCGCTACCGTATCGGCGAGCGGAATCTGCTGTACTCGCTGTTCGAGAACCTCAAGTGGACCTTCCTGCTGGCCATCTTCCTCGGTGGCCTCTCGCTACACGTGTCGCAGGCACTCTTAGCCCACATGTTCGAGATCGACATGACGTGGGGCGCAACAAGCAAGGAGGCCGAGTTCTCGAACTTCTTCATTGAGATCCCGAAGGTCTTGAAAAAGGTCAGTCCAGCTTATCTCTTCACCCGTCTCCCACAGTACACCCTGTTAACACAGTCACCCTTTTAGTTCAAATACTCGATGCTCTTCTCGCTCCTCTTCATTGCAGGGATGATCATCCTCGCCGTTGCGCCCTTCGTGCCATACGACTGGCGCATCAAGGACTTTGTGGCCATCCTCCCCATGGCCACTGTTGCGAGTTCCCACTTCCTCCTTCCGCTGGCCCTCAACCCGGCTTTGATGACCTTCTCATGGTAGTCAAGTCTGCCTATTGTGGTACATACACCCTCGGGAACATGTATGAGAAGACATGTGTCGTATTTTCTTTCTATGTGCCCCATTCTTTTGAAACCATCATTTTTTCCATATAACCTGTGTCGGGATCTTATGGAATCCCGCACCATACATAACTATTCAATGTCTACTACCTGCCTGAAGAGCACCATAGAGGAGGAGCAACACTATTTGGGATGGCTTATCGATGGCGAACAACGGTCTGTTATTGGAGATGGGGGGAATATGATGCCCATTTCCTTCCACGTACCCTTTTACTCGCGTCCCCTGTAACACTTACTGTATACGGGGCAACGCATATTATCACGATAGACTTGGGGGCGACTGGAGTTCTTTACGCTTCTTACACTTTTTTTTAGTTATCAGCTTGGGTAATCCTTGGACAAGGGACGAAGAGTTACGTGGTCGGCGACCGGGGACTGGATGGAGGGCTGGAGACGGAGAGACAGAGTCGACCGTTGGCAAGATGGACGGGATCAAGGGAAAAGAACGAGGGTGAAGGAACAGAATATTTGCAACGTACCTAGACACTGTCTTTACTCGTGTCTCTGTTTATAGCCAGGGGCTGCACACTCACCTACCTACCTACCTACCTCAATAGTCACCCCCGACACTTTTTTCTGACCAAGTCTGTATTGCTTGCTGCTTTGACCGAGTAGAGGGTGAGGCGCAGTGAGCACTCTGAGCCGGGTGAGTTTAAGGATACGACGTGATTCGGCCCAGTGAACCAAGTTTCCCTGCAGCGACAAAATCACAACGGACCCCGTGCTGAGCCGCAACGTCGACGGGCTGCTGCAAAATCAACAAACCCCTCGGCAGCTCGAGTCCGCGGCCATGGCCAAGGACGCAACGGCCTCACCCTCAACGCTTTCGCCTTCGAAGCCGTCGTCAACGGGGTTTGAATCCGTCACGTCGCCTATCCTCGACCCACGCGACAGACATGAAACCGACTCTTACTGGCCCGTATTCGAGACCAAAGACCAAATCCCCGCGTGGCTGCGCGACAATGATTACATCATGGGAAGCCACCCAATGCCAACCTATTCCTACAGACGCTTATGGCGTCTTTGGCGCTGTCTGCACATGGAGACCATGAACATCTGGACACACCTCCTCGGAGCCGCAGCCTTTTTGACAGCCGGCGTGACACTGTACAAGTACACCTCGGCCTCGGGCGCTTTCCGTCTCGCCGCAGGCGACAAGTTTGCATTCGGCGGCTTTCTCACCTCAGCCACCCTCTGCTTCGGGCTGAGCACCGCGTTCCACACTCTGAGGAGCCACTCGTACAACACCCATCACTTTTGGGGGAAGATGGATATCCTCGGCATCTGCGTGCTCGCCCTCGGCGCCGGGACTTCCATGACCTACTACGCGTTTTACTGCCGGCCGGTCGTGCAGCGGGTGTACTGGAGCCTCAACCTCTGCTCCGCCCTCGCCGCCGCGTTCACGCTCTTCGACACGGGCGGCGGGGGCAGCAAGATGAGGACCCTCCGCGGTGGGGTCTTCGGCCTACTCACCCTGTCGGCCATGCTGCCGCTGTTCCACGGCGCCGGCGAAATGGGCTGGGCCCTGGCATGCGAGGAGATCGGCGCCGCTTGGTACCTTGCCGAGGGACTGTCTCTCTTGGTCGGGGTGTGCCTGTTCGTGGGTCGGATCCCCGAGAGGTTTCGTCCCGGGCTCGTTCGACATCTGGGGTCATTCGCACCAGCTTTTCCACGTGTTTGCTGTGCTTGGTGGGGCTTTCCATGTTTGCGCTGGCGGCCGGGTACCGCTATCGCCAAGCGTTTCCTCAGTGCTGATGGCCTTACTATCGAACTTAGCCTTGTATCTAGTGCCAATCCCTAATTCCAGACCTCCTTTTCGTCCCCCTAGAGGAGGGAGGCCCAAAACCTGTCCCGTTAGAGAGTCGCGTAAAGTTGACAAGTTTCGTAGCATGGTGAGCCGGGGGCGAAGCGAGCCTGAGTTCTTGACTAACAAACCTGGGGCGCGAGACGAAGCTTTTTCGTGGCAGACTACCTAATAAGTAGTAAACAATAATGCCCAAGAAAGAGTCTAGACTCCAGGCCAAGTGAGAGCGGCCGCTCTCGATCGATCTCGAAACAGTGAGTGGCTGGTCGGCGGCCGCTCACCAGGTGTTCAGATGGCACCGGGCCGGTCAATTTTCTGCCAGATGCTAAATAGGTGCAGAGTTCCAAAGGATAGCACCTGGCATTTAGGTATCCGTCCGCTACCACCTGGAACGCACAGACCTCCTGATGCGCCTGTTTCCCCCCTGCATCCAGACAACGCTATCCTGCGTAAGAGAGCATAGTGGAGGGAAGCCTGATTCGATATCGGGAACGGGTCGCGAAAGACCGACATGCTCTTGGCTACAGGGCCCAGTGATTGGCATCGCTTACGCGCCCAGGTCCCCTGAGGCGGAGCAGTCCAGACCTTCATGATGCCTCTAATCCAAAATTTGGACTGAACCCTTCAGGTCTCATCCTCTCCGCGAAGCCTGACCGGGCTTGAGAGGCTCATGAAGGTTCAAGATGTCTATCTGGAGCGACAAACCCCGAACAATACTCGGACCTCTAACGACGACGTTCACGCCTCCACCGCAATGGTAAGCACATTTCCTCTCAGCGTCAAACTATGGCCCAGACATTTTCCCATTCGAAAGCCCCCTCGGCGGTCCCTCCTGAGAATACCACCACCATGATGCAGACCTGCCCCGGCCCTCACCGTCTCCCCCTCCCCATATCCTTTCGCCCGGCCCTACAACCATTCCTTTCCCCTTCCCTTCCTCACTCACCCTCACGATAACCCCCCGATGCAGCACCGACGTGGTAGCCTACTGCAGCACCTGCAACGTAGGCTGGCAGGCGCAGTCGTGCGCCGCCCGCGGCCCCGTCGACGCGACGACATGCTGGCCGCCCACGACCTCGGGCGTGGCCCCGCTGACGACGCCGCCCCTCTTCGGCTGGGGCTTCTACTCCCCCGGCACCCTGTGCCCCAGCGGATACGCGCCGGCCTGCGCCGCGACGGCGGGGGGCGCCACCGACCCCGCGTGGACGATGCAGTTCCGGATGGTGGCGGGGGAGACGGCCGTGGGGTGTTGTCCTAAGTGAGTTTTTGTCTGCCCCGGGTTGGGGGGGGGGGCGGGGGGAGAAAGGTGGAAAGAAGGAGAAGGGGGGGTGGAGGGGGTCCAGCAAACTGCTAACAATTGGGAAGTGGGTTCGGTTGCAGCAATCTGAATGGGCAGACGTGCGTCTCAACCGTGACGTCGACGACCATCGACGCGATTCTGTGCAAGAGCGGATTGACGACGGTTGCGCCGTTGACGGTCCCGAACACGGTGGTGTCGGTATTCGGCGTCTTTGCGCCCATGATACAGATCAACTGGCAGTCGACCGACAGGCCGGCTTCCAATACCGCGACGGCGACAACGGGCTCGGGCCCAAGCCCGACAAGGACTTCGGGGCAGACGGCGGATTCTCAGCTGGAGGATGGACCAACGGAAAGTTCGGGCGGGATTTCGGCCGGTGCGATTGCTGGTATCGTGGTCGGCGTCTTGGCGTTGGTGGGTACTTTGATACTCGGCGTCCTGGTGTGGAGGAGACGCAGGCAACTGAGCAGGCAGAATATAAGATATGTGCCTGCACATATCGAAACGGAAACCAAGTCGCCTGCATATGCGCAGGAGCTTCCCGGTAACATGTATAGGTTGTATGAGGCTCCTGGGGACAATACACCGGCAGTGGAGTTGCCATCTGGGCGGTATTGACGGATTGGATTATAGAGTATATCGAAGAATTATGCATTAGCAAGCGATAAGCGGTATTGTAACAATAGAGGAATCCTTAATATCTAGACTAGACCGTGGGAAGCAATACCTCGTATTTCGACATCGAGGTACATGACCCGGGGCGACTACACTACTGCGCGGACAGCTAGTCCGGGCTGAGGCCATTGCTGTCGATGAGTTGTCAAAAAGATTGACAGACAATTGGTCCTGATAGGCCAGCGGATCAGGAGACAACGAATAAATACACTAAATAAGTGTGTGTACCTTGCCTCCGTGGCCTGGTGCTCCGGGTACACGGCATTGCCAAGATTGCTTCAGTACAGGTCACCGCCGGAACAAAAATACATTGATTCGGGATTTCCTCACCTAGGTACCTTAGACTCTTCCTACCTGCCTTCCTATTTCGCATTCTATGCCAGAGCACCTGCAGCCTACAAACTCCCATGCTGTGTGCTGTACGCAGCAATTACGGATCGGGTAAAGGCGATCGTCCCTGCCTTAATGGTGGGGTGCCGAATGCCACTGGCTCTTGTAAATAAACCCTCTCTGTGCCGCCAAGGTGTGGGACGGGGAGGGATCTTTCCCAGTACCCCGTATCCCCCCTGTTGATCGGCACGGCGCTGCACAAGTTACTGCATGCAACGCAACCAGGGACCGGGAGTTTACTTAGCTGCTATATACCCGCGTAGACCTTTTGTCATCTTGAGAATGTTCGTGATCGCCTCACTCCTCTCTCCACCGTTGCTGTCCATTTCTCAGGCCGGATTGCAAGGTGAAGCATTGCGGGGGGAGTCCAAAATTGATGATAGCGACATCGACTCGGAAGAATGATGAGGCCATTTTGTGTAGTCTCGCCAGGCGTCGGGTTCCCAGCCCCTCTGCTGGGCCTCCTCGCCATCATCCTTTTATGTGCAACAGATGCTGTCGGGGCAGCTTCTACTCGGGATCTGGGGAGCGTCCTGGCTGACCATAAAGACCTGTCAACTTACTATAACTTGGTCAAGGTGAGGGCCAGTTTATGCTTGAGTGGCTGCGCCTTAGTGGATTGAGAGATGGGCTGACTCTCGCACCAAGGAATATCCCGACATCCTTCTTCAATTACCAAGCTATTCCGGGGTTACAGTAAGTTTGACGACCAGGGCAAGTCTCTTCCACTACTGGGCAGGCAAAACTCACCACCGTTTCCAGATCATCGCCCCCAACAATGATGCATTCGAGAAGCTTCAGGACTGGGACCCAAAGAACAAGACCTTGGTGACCAGCATCCTCGAGTACCACATCCTCCAAGGGACCGTGGCCACAAACGCCCTGCCCGAGGGCCCGTCGACGTTCGCCTCGACGCTCCTGACAAACCCAGCCTACACCAACGTGACGGGCGGCCAAAACGTCATCATCAACAAGCAGCCCGGCGACGTGGTAGTGCTCACCTCGGGCGGCGGGTCGCGGAGCACGCTCCTGGACGCCGACATCGCCTTCTCGGGTGGCCTAATCCAGGTCGTCGACACCCTTCTCGTGCCGCCTCCGCGCCTGGAGCCGACCTTCCGCGACGTCTACCCGCAGGACCTGACCGCCTTCCTGGGCGCCCTCTACGCGGCGGGGCTGGTGCCCCTCTTCGCCGACTCCGCCAACGTCACCGTCTTCGCGCCCCGTAATGCCGCCTTCCAGCTCGTCTCGGGCGCCCTCTCGACCCTGGACCGCGACGCCCTCGCCCGGGTCCTGCGCTACCACCTAGTCCCGGGCCGCATCCTCCCTTCCTCGGCCCTCTTCGCCCCGGATGGTCCCAACTCCACCGACACGGCAGCCACCAACACCACCACGGGCAACGCCACGAACGGCGCCGCGTCCCTCCGCATCTCCCGCGCGGGCAACAGCGTCTTCGTCGACGGCGCCCGCATTGTCCAGCCCGACGTCCTCCTCGCCAACGGCGTCGCGCACATCGTCGACGCAGTGCTGAATCCGGACGACGTGGGGCCCCCGCCGGACCCGGCGGAGCCGTCGCAGGCGCCAGCGTTCGCGCTGACGGGGGCCACATCGACGGGGGCGCGGGCGCCCACGCCGTTCACGTCGGCGCTGCCCTGCACAAGTGCTTGTCCTGTGACGGCGACGGCGGGGGGTGGGGACGGGGAGGGGGGACGGGGGAGTAGTAGTAGTAGTGGGGGCTCGGGGGTTAGGACGAGGTTGAGTAAGGGGGATGCGGCGGGGGCGAGGTGTACGGGGCTCGCGGGGATGGGGGTCGGGGCCGCTGCTGGGGTGGGGTTGGTTGGGGTTGGGATGCAGATGGGGATGTTTGGGGCTGCTTGAAGGGGTGGATGCAGATGAGGTAGGTTGTCGGGTTTGTTTGGGAGGAAGGGGGAGACAGGAAATCTTTTACGGGTGGGTGTTGGACGATGCGGACCATGAGAGCGTCGGATGGCAGGCAGAGTCCAGCTCCTGGAGCATGGAAGCGTTGTCTACGCCAAAGACTACCTACCCGACGGAGCCCTCGTTCGAGACGATTGTGTCCGGCATCCAGAACGAGCGCGACGGGGTCTAAACGGTACACGGGAAGGAAGGAGCCGGGATGTAATGATGGAGGGCGGCGGTAAGGGGGAAGGAAGAGAGATGGTGACAGCAAGAGATACCCCACGATGCTCGAAGACTTAGGTAGGTACCTTAGGTATTAGCTAGCATTGTGTTTAATCCGTAATGATATACCGAATTGCAGCAGCAGCGAGGGAGGTGGCGGCGGCGCTGATAGGCGGTGATGGCAACAGTGACGGCGATGGCGGCAGCGGCGATGATGACGGTGGCAGTGGCAATGACAACGATTAGCAACAGCGATTTAAGATTATAGCTGCATACAAGGAAAGCCATAGACGCCTTCGTTCCGCAACCCCTTCCCCAGGTAAGTGCCAAGCAACGACTTCAAAAATGAGCACTAATGATATACTCCCATCGTGCCTCCCTTGCTTCAAAGGTCCTTGGGCGTAACATTCCCACTCCTTCCCTCCACCCAATCCCCCCTTAGGCATCCTCAAGCGTTAAACGGGGTCTCCTGCCTCCAGGCCGGTTTGTGGTTTGTTGGCAAAGCGATGGGCGTGATTGGGAAAGAGAAGGAGACTGGCGGTTGTTCGAGAACGACATCAGATTGCAGACCGTCGAGAAAGCCGGATTCAGCCTGGATGGTGACCAATTCCAGAGGAATGAAGAAAGTACCGCCCACATAGGTTGTTGTGCTATCCATCTCGGTGTCGATTGACTGCTGCAAAACAGAGCCCTCCCTTACATGACCACACACCAGGCAGCAAGGTCGTCGTCGTCTTCCAGGAGCCAGTCAGTCCAAGTGCCCGAATAGCCAGAGTTCCAAGCTCGGTGAGATTGCGCCATGTGAACTTCTCCGGGTGCCGACTTTGCCATCTCTCCAACAGGCTCGCCCTCTTTGGAGGCACACGCTGACTGATGCTCGGACAATGGGGTGGTGGAAGCTCGGAGCTCGTTCAGATTTGTCGAGCTTGCTGTGCTCGACATCTTGTTGCTGTAGGGTCTTTGTGGGCGAATGATTTTCTGGCTGTGGGATCTTCTGGTTGTCGGATCTTCTGGCTGTAGGAGGGGAGACTGGAATGGCGCAGTGTTGAGACAGAAAAATGTAAATATCTGCTGGTCTCGATGAGAAATGAAGAGTTTTGGGGTAAAATATTTGCAAATCTCCTTCTCGAGTGATGTCCCTTGATATACACCAAGGTTGCCCTCGCCTTTATTCACTTGAACAGAACATTGGCGTGCGGCGATGGTGAAGGGGCTGTTCCTGTTGGATCCCTGTGGACCCTCGGCAGACCAACACAAAGAGCTCGACTTTCTTCTCAAAAGCAAAGGCAAACCTAGCACATGAGACGTGACGGCTGACCTTTCGCAATGAACCAACTTGGAGCTAAACCACAATCTCGACTCGAGTCGCACTCTGTCTCCCACGTCCAATGCCTTGGAAGACTAGCCAGATGTTGGTTCTTTGGTGGCTGACTAGTTGCCAACATCGAAAAGCCACAAACAATATGGAAAGCAACTACAAGATAGGAGATCATGATAGAAAAATGCAGCACTACTGTATAGCTAACGTTCGTACTTGAAGGTATCTGGCAAAGTCCTAGGGATAAGGTTGCTTCAATGTCTCTTGACTTCTCCCTTCGCTGGGAGGGGCTTGTCGATCAACTGAGAAGGGGGAATGGCGCCGGACATCTTCCCCTACAGTCCAACGTTGGCTAAGACAATGACAATACACACTTATGTAAGGCATAACGATTCTGGTGCCTGGCACCTGAACTTGGCAAACTTGAAGAAAAGTAGAAAAGGGTTGATACAACAACGATGGCTCCGTTGACTGCACACGACTAAAAGAACCAGAAATTATATCCAATAACAGCATATTTATGCAGGTACATGTATATATTCCTCCCATTCCCTGCATATCCTGGGTTAGGCCATTTCGAGGGGCGGGTTCCACCTGCTGTTGTTGTCTCGACCTCCTCCCTTGGAGAAACTGGCAGAAATATGCGAATTAAGCCTGCAATGTACTTGCCTCGATGCTGTTGCACAATGTATTCTCGCTCTCGGCAAGTCGCACTGGCCTGCCGGGACAACCGTCCAAGGTCGCCAACTTGACAATTCACCATATCGCTCCTTTGGTAAGAAGGATCGCACCCGCCAACCTTGGGTGAGATCCAAGTGGCCTCTCCCCCTTGGCTCTCGAGAGTTCTCTCCCTTATAGTATCTAGGTATACTTCCATGGGCGTCAAAGGCCTTGCAAGCCTTGCTGAGTCCCAGTACACTCCTTCCTGCTCGACCCTTCGAGCCAATGAAGAACAGAAAGAAGTGCATACATCTCGGTGCAGGATGCGCATAGCTCTTCAGTTGAGAGACTCCCACCACCACCCACACATTCCACCCCTCCCTTTCTGGCCCGTAATCAAGTTTCGACGCGTCCTCATTATCGCGTCTGCGCCATGTTGAGACCCTTTCTCAGTCCTTCTTAAACGTTCCCAGCCACCATCTGTATGCCCCTTTTGCATCCTTTGCTATCCTTGCCCTTGTCGCTCCTTCCATCACAGTCACGTTCTAGCCACCACCCAATGATTCATTTTTCCTCAACCCCCTCAGCCCCTTTACTATCGCAGTCTCCGTCTCGGGAGGTCACTTTGCCTACGACACCATGAAGGGCCAGTGGCTCTTGCTCGCCGCGGCGTCGACCGTCCGGGCGAGCTTCTGGATGGAAGAAATTGCCCACCAAGGGAAGGCTTCGTTCAATCCCGACACCAGCTACCAAGTATTTCGGAACGTGAAGGACTTTGGCGCCAGAGGAGACGGAGGTAGGTTAAGGGCTGGCACTCTTACCCCTTTTCCCGCATCACGTGTACTGACTTGAAGAAATCCTCAGTCACTGACGACACGGCTGCCATCAACAATGCTATCAGCTCCGGCAACAGATGTGGCGGGAACAGCTCCTGCGTCGGATCGACCATCACTCCCGCGGTGGTCTACTTCCCCGCGGGGACGTACAAGATCTCGGAATCGATTATCGACTATTACTACACCCAGATTATCGGCAACCCCAACGACATGCCGGTGATCAAGGGAACCGCCGACTTCCGGACCAACGCCACCCTCGCGCTCCTCGACGGCAACCCCTACACGGCTGGCGGCGGGCTCCGGTTCAAGAGCACCAACGTCTTCTTCCGCCAGGTCCGCAACCTCATCTTTGACACGACCGACATCCCAGGCACCGCGTACGGTATTCACTGGCCCTCGTCACAGGCGACGTCGATCCAGAACTGCGTCTTCCGGCTGTCCAGTCGGCCCGGGGATGTCCACACCGGTATCTTCATGGAGGAGGGCAGCGGTGGTCTGGTGAGCGACTTGGTCTTCCTTGGCGGGAGCTACGGCGCCCAGCTCGGCAACCAGCAGTACACGATGCGCAACCTGACCTTCGTTGGGTCGCGGATCGGCATCCAGCAGATCTGGGACTGGGGGTGGACGTACAAGTCGCTGGCCTTTGTCGGCTGCGAGGTTGGCATTAACATGTCCAGCACCAATGTCGGCTCTGTGGTACTGCTTGACAGCACCTTCACCAACGTCGCGACGGCCCTCCTCACTGGGCGGGACCCGACAAGCAACACCGGCCAAGGCTCGTTGGTTCTTGAGGGCGTCAAGTTCGTGAACGTCAAAACAGTGCTGGAGGGCCCAGGAGGGGCGGTCCTGCTCGCGGGGGATAGCTCCGGTGGCCTCTACGAACCGGGATATGTCATGGTAGGAACAAACCAAACCACACCCTCCCCCTCACCCCCCACACCATCACCAACTTCCAAGAGATTTTCAACCCACCTGGCATGTCATGACTGACTCTCATCCCAGGGCAACGTCTACGCGCCAAACGGACCATACCACTTCAACGGCCGCGACCCGGGCTTCTTCCCCCGGCCGCCGGCCCTCCTCGACTCCCGCGGCCGGTTCTACGAGCGCTCGAAGCCGCAGTACGACCACGTCCCGGCATCCAACTTCCTCTCCGCCCGCGCCTTCGGCGCTCGCGGCGACGGCGCCACCGACGACACGGCGGCCCTGAACGCGCTCTTCGCCGCCGCGGCCGCGGGGTTCGCGTCGGGGGCCGTCGCCTTCGTGGACGCGGGCTACTACCTCGTCAGCGACACCGTCTCCATTCCCCCGGACGTGCGCATCGTCGGCGAGGCCCTCGCGTCCGTCGTCCTCGGCTCCGGGCCGAACTTCTCGGACATGGGCAAACCGCGGCCCGTCGTCCGGGTGGGCCGGCCGGGGGACAGCGGATACGTCGAGGTCAGCGACCTGATCGTGTCCACGCGTGGAGGCACCGCGGGCGCCGTGCTGCTCGAGTACAACCTCGACACCCCCGCGGCGACGGCGTGCGGGCCCGGCAGCCCGCCGTCGGGGCTGTGGGATGTGCACGTGAGAGTGGGCGGCTTCGCGGGCTCGGAGCTGCAGGTGGTGCAGTGCCCCAAGGCGACGCCGGGGTCGGCGGCGGCGGCGGTGGTGGACCCGGCCTGCGTGGCGGCGTACCTGTCGATGCACGTCACGCGCAGCGCGGGCAACCTGTACGTGGAGAACGGCTGGGTGTGGGTGGCCGACCACGACGTGGACGACGCGGCGGAGACGCAGATCAGCGTCTACGCGGGCCGCGGCCTGCTGGTCGAGTCGGCCCGGGGGCGGGTCTGGCTCGTCGCCACGTCGGTCGAGCACCACGTGCTCTACCAGTACCAGCTCGTCGACACCCGCGACGTCTGGATGGGCCACATCCAATCCGAGACCCCTTACTTCCAGCCCAACCCGCCGGCGCCTCACCCGTTCGCCGCCCGCGACGTCGCCCGCCACGACCCAGATTTTGCGTCCGACTGCCGGGCCGCCACCGCCGGCAACGGTAACGGCACGTTGGGGGGCGCGCCGTGCTTCATGGCCTGGGGCCTGCGTGTGCTGGGTTCGCGCGACGTGGTCGTCTTCGGGGCGGGGCTGTACAGCTTCTTCAACGACTACAGCACCAACTGCAGCGCTCTCGGCGCCGGGTCGAGGTGTCAGGCCCGCATCTTCTGGGCCGGGCCGACGCCGCCGCCGGCGGGCTGGGACGCCACCGTCGATGCTGGCGCAGACGCAGAAAAGCTGACGTCGCTCCAGGTGTATACCCTCAACACTGTGGGGAGCGTAAGCGCGATCACGAGGCAGGGGGTCGACGTTGCGCTGTATAGCGATGGGGTGGCCACCTTTGCGAGCACGGTTGCGCTGTTTAGGTACTGATGGGGGTTGTTGGTGGCTTTTGCCTTTGATATTCTTCTGTTTTATTCTAGGGTTGGTATTGGGCGTCCTGGTGTTCGGAAGGGCAACTGGGCTTGCTGGTAGCTTGAGGATAACCTGTCGGAGGGAATAGGGGAACGGACCTGAAGGGAGAAAGGGATGGGACTGGTGCAAATAAGGGAGGGGTGAAACAAACACACTGACTGACAGGACACTGATAATGACTTGCTGAGCTGGTCAGAAAGGTGTGGTAGACACTAGTGTTCTATCTGAGATCAGGATCAACAAGTACCTAGAAAAGTTAATTGACATAATTAGCACTGGTCACTTTTTGGCTTGACAAACCTAAAGCTGTGATCCACAAATCCAGTTCGATCGATGCAAGGAGGAAACGCCTCAAAGTTGGTCTCGGGCAGATCCGAGCTTACGTGGTGGAACCACGACTCAGTTATGTAAGTTTGTGTTCAGGTCAACGTCGATCAGCCCGATCAGCGCTGTCAGGGAAACACGCAAATGCAACTGTGGGCTGAGACATGGACGGGGATGACGGGACGATCCCCTCCCGCGAGCTTAACAGACGGTCTGGTCTCAAGTTGAAGCGAACCTCTCTTTTCAATTGAACTCAATTCAAGCTGGAGCAACTAAAGTGCATTCCCTCATCACCAATAGACGTCCTCCGCCAACCAACGAAACATAAAACTACAAACCCCATCTTTGAAATGATATCGCATGTGAAACCAAATATAAGGATCTTAGGATCTCTTCTAGTCCTGCCGGCAGCCGTTCCAGTCGCATCCCCCACCCAGCCTGAATGCAGTAAAAGGGGGTCCAAGGACAAGCCTTGGGGGTCGAAGTATGGCACGAAGAAGGTCGAGATAAGGGTATCGGGGTGTGAGCCGCAAGCGGCAATAAGGGCTGGGCTGGAGGCGACGGTGGGAGCCGGAGTGGGTGAAATGAAACATTAATAGCGCGACCGAACGAAAATAGAGGCGAGAGTGGTGGACCTGGGAGTCTGGTTGTTGCTGTTCAGGTTGCCCCGCCACCAGGATCTCCTTTCTTTCAACGCCAGGAGATGACAACGGAGAAACATCGAATCAAAGCCTTCCCGACAATCCCAACACTGGCGACCAAGGCAATTCCCGGTCCAAATCGGGGCCAGGAGTTGATGCAGGCATCGGTTCTCTCAAGTTGCCGGAGCGCCGTGTTGGCGAGAAGCTGCAGGTGTTGTGACGTTCGTCCAGGGGTCGTTCCTCATGCATAATCGTCGAGAGGGACTGCGCCGAAATAGAAGGAAAAGAAGGGGCGAGTCCAAGAAACATGACGGATCCTCTCTCGTACTGACAAAGGAAATGATAGGATGATGATCGCATCGACGAGTTCGGGGATTGCCAGTGGAAAAGGGGGGGGAATGGTCAAGGTTCGTAGTGTTGCCAAAGGTGATATCTTCCAAGCCATCCATGCGGATATCCACCTGATCCCGCACTTACACCCCGCTCTCCATGGAGCTCCTCTCCCGGCAAGCCACATCACGATGCGGCCTACATCAGCGCAACAACGACCATCCCGGCGACTGCGGCAAAGGCAACATGCGCGACATCAAGCGCGGCGCCGGCGTTGATGGTGGGGCTGACCGACGGCTCTGCCGTGGTGGAAGGGAGGGTACTCGAGACAGTGGCCGCCGTTGGCAGGTAGCTCGCGGTGGCGTTGCTGTAAGTCATGGTGGTGGTGTGCACGCGCGCGAGGGTGATGGTCTTGGTGAGATACTGCGTCGAGGTGCAGGTGGTGGTGCTCTCGCCTTCTGCGACCGCCAGAAGAGGCAGGAGGAGAGCGGTGGCTATCGTAGAGAAATGCATCGTGGTGATAATCTTCTGATACCAAGTCGAAGATTCACAGTCGCATAAAGTTCTGGGTTGTTGAATGTAGTGTCGTAAGTCGTTTCACGTTTATATCGATCGTGTCGACGCTGTCAAAGCCTGATATGAGTGATGGAGTGATGAAGTGGCTCCTAGATATGCGCCCAAGGGCAAGGTGTCGTTGATGGTTCTGTTTGGATCGCGGTTGGATCGCTATGCGATGAGAACAAAATCTCTCAAGTGCTGCTGTGTATCGCAGGTGTCCCTGATATTGCTCAGTCGGGAATAATGAGTGTAGTTGTAGTGGTGGTTGTGGTGAGAATGAATGACAGACTGAATACTAGCTCGGCCGAGTATTCGAAGTTGAGATCGTAAGATCAAACACCGGTGTTGTAATAAGACTTTGCCAACGAAGCCTGTGTGGTGAAGGGTGTGTGTGAGGTGGAAGAGAGAGAAAAGAGAAAGGAGGGAAGAGCGAAGATGGGATCAAACCCATGATAGGTACCAACCCGGGGGGAGGGAGGGGGGGTTACCAGGCGGGAAACCTAATCGACGACCGAAATTGCCAAAATAAACGCCAAGTGACGAATGGAAGGGTACAACGCCAAGGTACGTACCCAAGTACCTCTTTTGGGTATCCAGGGCGTCCAATGGCGCAACGGTGTCAGTCGCAAGCCTGCAGGGTACCTGCATTCGCCTCTCTTCAAGTTAGGTGCGCTGGACCAAGCGAGCAGACCCCATGTGGTGAGACTGGCACAACCAGGTCATGGCCAGGCCTGACCGCAAGGCCAAGGAGGTTTCAAGAAGTTTCTCACCTTCTCGCCCACAGCAGTTGCCACAGTACCTACGGAGGGAATAGTGTGGAAGCGAGTACTACACTACTACTATAGGAGTCCTCGCGCCCGGGCAGCGGGGAGATCGTGCGGCGCCCCCCAGCAGTTTCAAGCGGGAAATTACAGGTACCATTTCAGGCACGTTTATGGTTGCACACTTGCGGTTGTGCCCCTCCAAACTTAAGACCCTGGAGGCTCAGATCGCCTGCATTGCGGCTTCCATTCCTTCACAGCTCACAGCCGCAAAAAGTTGCCATTTTTGGTTCAGCCTCTTCTGCTTCTTGCAAACAATGCCGCACAATGTGTTGTGCCACATAGTGGCTGGAATACCCGCCGCATTTTCTTTGAGTCATTACCAGCTGGAGGTACATGCAGCCCATCCCATCTCAGGTATCCGTCCATCCATCCATCCCCCCCCCCCCCCCCAGGACGAAATTTGCACAATCTCTGTCAATTACAGCCCATAGCCGCAACGCTGTTGATTGGTCCGTCTATCTGAGACAAGATTTAGTGTTTGCCCGCGCAGAAAATGCACGGGCTACGGCTGGTTCCTGCATATCAGAATGGCCACACTAGACTAAAGGCGGCAAGAGTTCTGACGACTTTTGCTAGCCCATCTGTACGCTAGGTTCTCACTCGGGAGTCAGAACCTGGGGTACGTATCTCTCAGATCGAATCAGGACGTCCCACCTCCGATCTTCATCTCGCAAGGCGCCTGCAAGAAACATTCCCAGCCAAAAGGAAAGTGAGCGAGGGAAAACGAAACGAAAAGAAAATGAGGCAATAAAAGCTTGTCAAGTTGTGGGGATCCCACTGGCATAGCGCCATGTGTACCCCGTTTATGGTTGCGACGTGGCAGGCAGACAGCCGCAAAACCTAACAAAGACAAGGACAGGAACAGCGAAGAAAACAGCTTCTGCTTTCGGCTTGCCACCCTGTCTCTTTGTTACATCTCGCATTCTCCAGCAATCCATTGTACTGCGGACGCGAACTCCTTTCGTATTATGCGGCTCTCCGGTAACCTTCACGCCTCAGGCCTTGTTCTGCTGGTTGCACCCGACTTCCAAGCATCTAGAAGACGTGATAGAAACCCGTCTGCTGCTGACAGTTGTAAAGTGGCGCCGCGGCATTGCATTTATGTGCCACACACAAGAGCAGGCAGCCGAGTATTCTTTTTCTCCCGCCGATGGGCCATGTCGAGAAGCCTTGGGTCGCTGCAGCCGGATTTGCATCGCTCAACTGGGGCATTTCCAATTGATCCCGTCGCCCATGGGGTCTATCGGTTCCTCATCCTGGACCCTTCCATTAGCAGAATGCGTGGCCAGGAACTAGTAATCCGGCACATCCGCTGGCCCACGGGTCGTGCCGTGGGCGAAGGTGACGAGAGCTGAAGTCGGGTTGCTGTCACCTGAACCTCGGGACCTTTAAATCCAGCTAAGCTATTCTCGTATTTTGAGCATAATGATCAACGATCGCCCGATGATTTCCAGGCGGTCACCGCGTGCCGGGAAACGGGTTGAGCAAGCTCCTGAAGCGGCTTCTGTTTCGAAAGTATTGCAGCCCGGAAGCTCGTTCAGCATTGATTGCTAGCTGGTGACGGCGTCTTGAGGCAAAGCTGCGAAGCGATGTCGCTTATCCCGCCTTCGCTTCTGGCATATGTATCGATAGAAGCCATGGTATTTCTCCCCCATGGTAGAGGTATTAGCCATGACAAACCTATGAAGTCTGTCGCATTGAGGCGAGGATGCCACAAGGCGTCTTATTCCTCGACAAGTTCAACCAACTTCGCAACACAAAACAAGGGTCAGGAGGATACAGAGACTAGACTTCATATCCGAAAACACAAGGAAGGCAGAGGATGCACCAAACTGGTCCTGATCCGTATTGCCTATTTTCCATTCCCATAGCCAGAGATTCAATGTCTGATATGAACAATCGCCTGTCTCCCCAAGCCCGACCTCGTGTGCATCGTCGAGATATGTGCCAATACCATGCAAAACGCCCAAACCGAGCCCTCCGTAAACGCCTAACAGCCATGCAGTAACTAGACAGGCACACTTTCCGCCATCGTCTCCTAGAGAGCATCCCTCCCACGGCCCCAAGCCGGCGCAGAGCATCAACCTAGCGTAGCCTGACCACAACCTCCAAGCAGCTAACCATCCGTACTCTCGCATGATCCCCCTCCTCCCCCTCCCCATCGCCGTCGTCGTCCTCCTCCCCCGCGCCTTCCACCCTCCCAACCACCACATCATCCACCGCCCCAATCGTCCTCGTCCGCAGGCTCACCCGGCAGTCCTTCTGCCGATCAAACCAAGCCGCCACATTCAGCGTCTTCTCGATCGCGCGCCCCGTACCCATCACCACGACCTCATCCCCCCCTCCACCTCCTCCTCCTCCTCCACCACCACCACCACCACCATCATCACCACCCGTGCTCAGCGCCGCCACGCGCGCCGCGAGCGGCAGCCCCCTCGTCCCCCGACCAGCGCCGGCAGAAGCAGGAGCGGCACCTCCGTCGAGCGCCTTGCGCACTCGCTTGACGACCGCCATGAACGGCGCGCGGGCCGAGACGTAGACGCACGTCGGGGCGCGGCCGCTCGCCGTCGCGGGGGTGCGGTACCCGTCGGCGTCGACGGCGGATGTTAGGTTGGATGTGGTCGCCGGGTTGCGGCGGGGGATGGGTCGCTTTTGGATGCGGGAGCCTGGTGGGGGGGAAGTTAGATGGAGGATCTATCTCGGGGGGAGGGAGGGGGATCGAACCTTTGGGGAGAGGAGGTAGTTTGGTTTGGGGCTGGTTAGGCAACGGGGTGGTTGCCTTGTTGAGATCCATGGCTTTGATATGGAGGGTCAAGGACACTTTTCGCAAGCCGGCTGGCCTCGTTGTCTGGTTGGGAGGGTGCTGGCTGTTCGATGCTGCAAGAAAGCTGCCTGCCAGCAGACGTGTGGACAAAGGGGTTGTACAATGTTGGAAGCAAATTCAGAAGCAAATACCAGTTTTGGTCTTGACCTCTTAATGATGAACGCTGAAATTGGAATTAAAAATCGTACCGACTATTAGGCTTTGAGTTTGGGGTGTCGTGAGCATCTTTGTACTGTTAGCTCGAGGTTGAATATCGAGGTGGGGCAGAATAGTATTCAAGCTAGGTAGAAAGAGCAGGTTGACATTTAGGCAACAATATGCAATGCTTTCACATTCACAAACAAGCCATCATTAGGTTTGACAATTGGTTAGATTGGATCGTCATATCCGTTCAAAACTTAGAGACAAGCTGAGGTCAAAAAAAGAACAAAAATATTCGCGATGGTGATGGGACTCGAACCCACAACCTCAGTCTTCGGTGACTCAAACTTGGTTTAGCAAGTAGGAGGACCGCACGCTACCTTTGCGCCACACCACCGTGATGCTAGAATCTTGTGCGAATTCTGCCTTAAAGTCAACCATGATTGTGGGATGAGCTGGTCAAACTCGGAGAAATATCGGAGATTTCTTCGGGGCCCAATCAAATCGAGTCATCGCTTTGCCAACTAGAGACATGACCTCACCAGCTCTCTAGCTCACCCAGCGTTAAGCTCCCCACTGGTTTCAGGCATACCATATGAGCAGCTCTACACTTCCAGAACAATCCAGCTTTGCCCTTTGTATCCCTTGTTCGAGAGCCTGAAATATGGCTGCCTGCGTAGCGCAAAGGGACAGCACAGCTTCATGAGTCTCAACCATGTCTGTCGAAATCTGGCCACCTATAGCTCCAGAGCAGCTTAATATCGCGAAGGAGACGGCGCTTGTAAGTTCGTCTTCATTTCCGGTTTCTAATATTACTATCATGGACTCGGATCTGTCTGCCTCTTGGGAAATGGTGCTGATCGATACCACGACCGGGCTGAAGAAGCGAGAGGTCGACTGGCTGCTCGAGGAGCTCCACGAGACACTGAAGTACCTCAAGCATGGACTTGAGGACTGTTACGCCTTGCTGGCACCGGTAGACCCTGGGAGCACACTGGTGCTCAGCACACCCCGGAATGAGGTTGTGAAGGGGACAGTTACCCGAGTAGGAACGAGGATCGTCAAAGGGGTTAGTTATCCTCCCCTCCTGCTCCCCCCCAAAAGCGGAACCCCTCCCAAAACTAATATTCGCATCCATCTGTCTCTCTTAGACCATCCACCTCCGATTACGCACCCTCCCAGCGCAAACCCTCACCCTCAATCCCGACCATCCGATCCATCTCGCCCCCTTGATGGGCCTCCATTCCCTCTTAACAGACTCCCTCAACCTCCTCAGCCTGACCCTCTCGTACTGCTACTCATCCGCCCCGACGACCCCCTCAGGACCACCGGCCGCCGCCCCGTCGGAACCGCCCATCTCCTCCCCACAATTTATATCCGCCCAGCTACGCCTCCTCTCCCAGCACCTAAGCGAGGCCTCTTCCCTCCTCAAGGGCCCGCCCCTGACGACGGCCGACCCGTCCTGGACGACCCGCAGCGCGGCGCCCTCGCACTTCCGCCCCCCGCTCGCCAGCCCGGCCAACGCGCCCCCGCCGCTGTCCTTCCACCTCGCCATCCAGGACGGCTGCCTCGTCCTCTGGCTGCGCCGCCTCGAGCCCGCCGCCGCACCCGTCAACCTCGGCACCAAGCTCGCCCTCGCCATCGGCACCACCCGCCGCCTCGAGCATGACGAGTCCGAGCGCATCTTCGGCTACTGCTGCACCGAGGCCGACGAGGGGGCCGGTGCCGGCAGCGGGCTTCAGAGGACGGGGACGGGGATGGGGTCCGGGGCGGCTGCGGCTAGGCTGAACAAGCCGGCCGTGACGGAGCCCGGCGCTGTCTCGGGGGACCGGAGGGAGGTGGAGGTCTTTGTGAGGGAGAAGGTCAGGGTCGAGAGCGCGGATCCCAGCCTGCTGTCGCTGACGGCGAAGTTGACAGCGTTGGCACATATCCTGGATCGGGCGCGGAGGAATCTGGCAATCGTCATGGGCGAGGAGCTAGAGGACTAGATGTCCTTTTATTGCTTGTTAATACCCTTTGGGATCTTTACCCGTGGCAGCGTTAGTGATCTGGACTAGCTGTTTTCCGTTGGGTGTGTTGGGTATGATAATGTCATACAAGAGGGTTGATGGTTTAACCGACTTTCGGACACTATCACGGAGCTGACTCGCCATTGATGTCTCGACAGGCAGAGTCATGTGTGTTCCACCTGGCACGCTTTGGAGGGTTAGCCATCACCCTAGCCTGGAATGCTGCAAATGTGAATTCCTTAATTTGGGGGACAATCTTCGCCCATATCCTTTAGCTGCACATTCTATCGGGTATAATACGCAAGGGCAATCAATCAATCAATCTCTCCCTCCCCTGATCCGCTCCCGCAGCATATCCTTCTGGAATGCAATCAGCTCCTTCGTCGAGATGGTCAACCGACCATCGCCTCCGGGCCTCCCCTCCCCCTCCTCCGGTATATTCCTATACACGTGGCCCGTGACGAGCCCCGCGAGCGTCTTGACGTCCCTCCCGTTAGACCAGCCCCTGGTCATGCCCAGCTTCCGGAACAGGCGCAGGACCGTCTCCTCCTCCTCGGCGGTGGGCCTGACCTCGTCGCGCACCTCGACCCCCTCCCTGCCGACGAGGTTGCGCAGGTGCTCGAGGCAGCGCGCCGGCTCCATGGCCGCGAAGGTCACCTCGGTGGCGAACCTGCCGCGCAGGCCCGCGTTCGACCGCGCCAGCGCGTCCATCTCGCGGTCGTACCCGGCCAGCACGATGATCATCTTGCGCAGGTACCGCGGCTTGGTCATGCAGTCGACCAGCTCGCCGATCGCCTCGTCGTTGAAGCTCCCCCCGCCGCCCTGCAGGCCCCGGCCCCCGCCCCCGCTGCCGGTGAGCCGGTACGCCTCGTCGATGAACAGGACCTTGCCCAGCGCCCGCTCGAACAGGGCCACGACCTTGGGCCCCGTGTGGCCCACCCACTGCCCCACCAGGTGCGTGGCCGAGCACTCGACGACGTCGCTGGTCGAGAGGAAGCCCATGTCGTAGAAGATCTGCCCGATGATGCGCGCCGTGTGCGTCTTGCCCGTCCCGGGCGGGCCCTTGAAGATGTACGTGAACGGGATGCTCTCCCTGGGGTCCTTGCCCTTGAGCCTCATGTTCGCCGCCATCCGCTGGTAGCCCTCGAACTGGTGGATGATGCCGTCGAACCCGATCAGTCCCTCGAACAGGCGCCGGCACCTCTGGCTGGCCCGCGCGCCGCGGTCGTAGTCCGGGTCGAAGTCCTCGGGCTCGAGGACGATGGCGGCGGCCGGCGCGTCATTCGCATCATCTGCCAAGCCCGGGAGATCGTTGTCGTCTGCCGCAGATGGGGCCACGTGGGAGTCGCGGTCGCCGACGTCGGCCACTTTCTCGCGGTCTGGACTCAGGCTCACACCCGAGCTTCCGGCCTTCTCCCGCTCCTTGGTCATCCTGTCGCGATAGCGGGCCTTGGCGAGGTTCAGGATGTTGACGACGTCGCCCCCGTTGCCAAAGTTCGGGCGGTCCCTCGCGCGGCGGAGCACCTCAGCGGCGGCCTCCTTGGCCGTGGCCGTGGCGGCGATGTCCTCTTCCGCCATCTTGGCCTCGAGGATCTCGTTGAGCTGCGCGTCGTCGTAGTCGGCAAAATGGAAGGCCTCCTCAGGCGGGAAGCGCCTCCGCAGGCCCGGGTTGCACTTCTGGAACATCTCCTCCATCATGTCCCGGTACCCAATCAAGATGACGCACGCGTCGTCGCCGGGCCGGTTGTGCACCATGGCCACCAGCACGTCGATGCAGCTCAGCCGGAACTCGTCCGACTCGTTCCCTGACCCTGCCCTGCTCCCGTGGTAGAACATGTGCGCGTCGTCTATGATCAGGACCTTGCCCTGGGCCGACTCGATGATGCCTCTGGTCCTCGCCTCCGAGTCGCCAAGGTGTTGCCCGATGAAGTCCGCAGGAGTCTTGTATATGACGTCTCGGGCCGACAAGAGTCCCGTCTCGGCCAGGATACGGCCGTAGAGCTTGGCCACGGTGGTCTTACCGGTGCCAGGGGGGCCCAGGAATACGCGGTTCAACGATGTCCGAATCGGGTCCTTTCCAAGGAGCTCCCTTTGGTAGTTGATCTTGGCGCGTCTCATGAGCTCTTCCAGAGCGTGTTTGATGTCCTTCAGCCCTACCATGTGCTGGAGCTCCTTCCACGCGTCGCTGCGGGAACGAGTGTCCTCGGGTTCGGGGCCAATCACGTCTTGCATCGTCAGCAGGTACTCATCGGGCGCCGCCGGCTCCTCCTCCTTGCTGATGGGCGCCGGCTCCTCCGCCTTGCTGAGGGACATCCTGGCCCGCTCCTCCCGAAGCCGCGTGGCCTGCCGGTTGAGCATCTTCGCAAACGAGGCTTCCACCTCGTGCACGTTTCCGAACCCAGCCGCATCTCGGCAGCGGCCCACACGCCGGGCAGCGATGCGAGGATAGGGCCCGTTGATGCCGTCTTCGACTTTCAGGGAGTGGCGGGCGATCATCCGGACCAGGATGCGGCGGAGCTGCTCGTCGTCGTAGTCCTTCATGCGTATCCTTCGCGGGAAGACTAGCCTGGCCTGTGGCCCCTTCCCTAGCACCGCTGTCGTGCCCTCGACAGAGCCTGCGAGAACCATGACGACGTCCTTTTTGAAACAGTCACAAACGTGCATGAGGTAATTGCCGTTCTTGGGCTTCACGGCGTCTACGTTGTCGATGAAGAGAAGCTGTACGAGAACAGCAAACCGACCAGTCAGCGAAGCAAACATTATTATTGATGTTGTCCAACATACATCGTCGAGTTGCAGGTTGTTATTGTAATAGAGTTCGGCGATATCGGTGCGCTCGTGAAGTGCGAATCCCGACTTTTGGAAAAACCGATATCTCTCCTTGTCTGCCCAAACGTCACATGCTGTGAGGAAGTCCCCATAGAGTTTCGTCACTGTCCTCATACCTGCATGAAGGGAGAACTGTCAGTAAATATTGAGTTGCCCTTAGCTCTATCAGTCTCGAGGGGAGTCCCTTGAGACTTTGACGACGACAGGATCATTGAAAAGGCAGTACCTGTCCCAGGGTTCCCCATGAGAACCAGATTAAGCTGGTGTCGTTTCAGCACGCCCTTCCGGAGTCGTGCCGCATCTATTATTGCTTTGATTGTCATGATCTCGGCCTTCAAGTCGTCAAGGCCCACCAGCGACATGATATGGTCCAGTGGCTCGTTCTTCTCATCGGACTCTTGCTTCTGTCGCTCCCACTCCTGTTCAGGAGTTGGTTGGGCATTGGCTCCAACATGGTTCTCGTCGTCTAATCTCGGAAGAAGAGATAACATAGAGCTTCGACGAGAGCTGCTAGGGCTTTCATGAAAGGGATTGAACTCCCGTGGCGGCTTGTAGGGTGGGATCTCGACATCAACATCTTCCTCCGTGCCCTCTGCACCGTCTGCATCCCCTGGGTCCCCTGCTTCGTCACCGAATAAGCCTTCCCAGTTCTCCCAAAGAGCAGAATGCGGGCCTGCGTCAAAGCCTGGCGTTGATACATCAGGGCTTCCGTCATCTGGGCTTGTATCATCATCGTCATTGGGAGGGGAATGGGGGCCTTCATCAGAGCCCGGCGTTGGTGCATCTGGCGACGGCGTCAGGCCGGGGCTCTGGGGGCCACCATCACCACCGCCATCACCACTGCCATGACCACCGCCGTCACCACCGCCGTCACCACCGCCGTCACCACCACCCCCTGGAAACACAGCAGAACTTTCAGCTAGCTCAATCATCCGCATCGAGCACATAGACATTACCGCCCGCTTGCTCTTCGAGAGCGGGTTTCTCTTCCGTCGAACCAGTGATACGTCCACTCCTCTGCTTCTGGACGACTGTGAGTCTTGGTAACTGCCACCAGATAAGCAGAACTAAGAAAGGAAGAGAACCGTTATGTCAGAATCAGATGAGGTTTCAATGTCAGGCAGAGAGGCGACAGAGTAATCGATTCCGAGAGTACCTATCTGAAGTTGCTTGACCCTTGGTGCTTGCCAAGAGGTACTGTACATAATTCATCCTAGATAGGTAGGCTCTGGGCCCTGCAATGAGGTGGATTCATCCCAGGCAGAAGTGATAAGTTCTCATTTCGTTTCCAGTAGCCTGATAAGGCGGCGCTCCCCTACATGAGCACATTGGGAATGGAAGGGGTGGCTTGAAGAAAAGGGGGGTGGGCTTGATGGGTGAACTTGACGGGTGAGCTAATTAAGGGCTGAGCCTTACCTCTACTAGGCAAATGCTCCACCGGAATTTGGGCCTCAATGCATACCCCTACTAAGACTGATAAGACTGCAGCTCAGCAAGACAGGGGTGGGAGAGCTCGCATCTTTGGTCAAAAGATACTGCATTTTGCGTCGACACTCACGTCACATGGCATGGTAACACCTGGATATAGTGTTGTGTCTGCGCCTTGAGGACAATGTCGTCGTCCAAAAAGAATACTGCAGACCGGTTGAAACCCTCCTAATTTTGGGGTAGGTTGTCGTCGAGCTTGATGGGAAGGACGGGAACTTTCAGACGAGGGATACAAAACAAGCCCTCTTTTTGCAGGGTTAGATCACGCTCGTAGGCTTCGATTGTATCCATGTCGTGTGCTTTGGTCAATGAAGGCCGAGAGGAGAAAAATGATGTGGTGGATGAAGCCGTAAAGTCGATATTCATCGTCGATGGGCAGCCTGGAGTATGTACAATACTTATCAAGACATATCCACACGCCCAGTCGCAACTACTCGAAAACAATATCCACCCCATTAAACGCATATAGCCCCTGGACCCGCTTCCACTTGAAGTTCTCCACCTCGGCCAGGCGCAGCCTCACGGGCGCCGGTCCGGTCTTCCAGCCACCGTCCGCAGCGGGGATGTGCTTCTTGTCGCGCGGCAGCACGCGGCCGAGGTCCTCGCACACGAGCCGGGCATTGTCCTGCCTGCCCTGGTGCTCGACGACGACGAGCGTCGTGCCGCGCCGGTAGTCGAGGCAGACAATGGCGTGCCCGCGCGGCGTCACCACCTTGAGCGGCGCCAGGCCGCTGAGCATCAGCGTCTCAGCGCTCATGGGCCGGTCGATGGAGAACCCGTCGCCGCCGTCCTTGGCCCGCCGCCGGAACACCGAGTTGTACGGGCCCCGCGTCACCAGGATGGTGCCGCCGCAGTCGTCGTGCAGGAGCTTGGCCATGACGAGCTGCTCGTCGATGCCCGTCGCGGCCGCGAGCTCCGACACGGACCGGCACCGCACCCGGCAGCGGAGGAAGTCGCTCCACGTCCAGTGCTCGACGAGGATGCTCTTGCAGATGAGGATGACGAACGCCGCCAGCACCCATGTGTACGTCGCTAGGTTGAACGGGTCGACGCCCTCCACCCGGTTGCCCAGCGTGAACCCAATGGCCAGCCCGCCGCCGCCTAACATCCCGGCCACGCTCATGATGCTCCAGACGTAGAACCGACACGAGATGGTCACCGACGTCTCGTCCACCACCCACTCCTGCATGTCCTCCGCGTGCTCGTCCAGCCTCTCCTGCGTCTCCTGCCTCGGCTCGCGCGCGCTCGCCGGTGCGTGGCTTTGGTGGTGGTGGTTCCATATCTTGGCCCCCCACTTGCTCTTGCCCTCGGTCAGCAGGCGGCAGCGCGAGAAGCGCTGCTCCCGGAACGCCTCGGACAGCCGGAGGATCTCCCGCCCGTCGGCCTCGGGTTCGAACTGGTTCGTGTACAGCCTGCAGAAGGCGCCGAACTGGCCCTCGGCGAACGGCCTCACAACGTCCTCGACGCCGCCCGTGAGCGCGATCATGGTGCGGAAGTTGGAGAAGTTGGAGAGGAAGATGGGGCTCGTCGTGATGAGCGGCACCATGGCCGTGATGATGTCGGCCATGCACCCGAGCCGCACGCTCCTCATGGATCGGGAAAGCTCGTAGTAGTCGACGCCACTTGCGTGTGAGCAGGGGGAGCCGTCAGGGGCTTTCTCTAGATAGGCCCATTCGACGAGCGTCTCGAGCCCATTTTCCAGGCCCTTTTCTCGATGGGGTATCTTCCCCTTGAGATGGCGTAGAGTCTGGTCCAGGATGAGCAGGGCCGGTTGCGCGGTATTGAGGATGACACGGTCGGATGAGGCCGAGTATTCGAGGTCCCTGTCCTGGAACAGAACGGTCTAATATACGAGATTTCAGTTCTGAACTCTTGATGTAAAACTCCAGTCGGGATGTGTCTTACCCTGAAGCCCTCGAACCCGATTTCATAGACAACAACACACATCTCGTACATCGTCGGGGGAAGCCCAGATCGGTTCATGAGGCGGAGTGAGAGAAGGATGTACTTCAGCGAAGCATTGATTCCGGACCGGAACTTGTTCTGATTGACGCAGTACGAACCCACATCGGTCTCCTCTTCCGATGTCAGGCCTTCTTTGGCGTTGGCGTCGATGATCCGCAGGGCTTCCTCGCACTCCTCCTCCTCGTCTGCGAGACTGGCCGCGAAATCGCCGGATTCCCGAGTCTTCTCCAGGGCCTCCTCGCCGGCGTCAGCAGCGACCGTTGCGCTCAGGGCGAGATTCATCAAAAGGACCTTGATTTTGGTGACCCTGGCTACGAGGACTGCCATGACGTTGGTCAGCCAGTAGTCTCCCATTGCTGTCTGGCTGATGAGTCTGGCAAGGATGGCGGACATGTAGTTGACGAGCTCGAACATGGCCTCGAGCTTGTGCTCCAAGGGATCATCGTCTACGTCTACTTCGGCGTCGTGAGCAGTCGGCCTCGTTGATTTCGCCGCTGTTCGAGCCTGTTGTACCAGCTTCTGGAGCCGCTCACGGTTGGCAAGGCGAGAGCAGAACTCGACGTTGATGCACTCATTGTCGAGGAGGCACAGGGAGAGCGCTGTCGATATACTATTTGACAGTCTCGAGAGCTTCCGGTATCCGTTTTCATCGCCCTCCGTATTCGAGAAGAGGACGGTCGACCCCAAAGCCAAGGGACGGTCTGGCTCTTCGATGAAGGCTAAGAGTCTCTCGGTCTCGGCCCTCCGCAGATTCTCGGCGGTTCGATCGCTAACCGCATATGCGCTCAGGCTGTCGAACTCCGGGTATTTCCGTTGCGGCTTCTTCTTCGCCGTGATTTTGCGCATGATCGAGTCAACCGAGCATGTGACTGGCGCTCCTCGACTCACCGGAGCCCCCTCATCCCTTGGGAGGGTCTCGGGCTTTCCGGTGCCCGTAACCGCCGGATGGTCGGGATGTCGTCGCCGGGGACGCCAATGTCGTCGCCAGCGGCGTCCCAAGAGCCGGCCGGTTGCGGGAAAGGTGTGCTTTCTGGACAGCATCGCACTCGAGTTTCGCCGGATCGGCGGGGGGTGGTTGACGACATACTCAGGTGGATCAATCGATCGCAAACCCTTCGACGATGCATGTGAGGGGGTGGAGTTTTGCTCTTCGGCCATGGTTCCGTTCTCGAGCCCGGATCAAGATGGGCAAGTTATAACAATTCCTCTTCGGCTTCCTCTTTAACAATCCAGTTCGGCCGCGTTCAGACGAGGCTCTGTGAGCAGACGCGGAGTGGCCGTGACGGCTTCAAGTTGCCGAGAACCCGTCACACTGCAGACCAGCAATCGCATTCCATCACATTCTACATGCCCGCGACATGGCCATCACATTGGTATCGGCCAACGCGAGGCTCAGAGTGGCAGAGCCAGCCCCCGACCGACTGCCCATGTGCACTAAAGGATTGGGCAAATCTTCGCTACAAAGCAGCCAAGGCCCTATGGCTCAGCTACTCGTCAGGTCTAAAAATCGACTTCTGACGTTGGGTGGGGCCTGCGGCACCAACGTCAGGGACATCTATCGCAAAATCCAAGGGTACCTAGTAACCCCACCAAAATACACTAAAATTGAAAGTACTTTACGTTTCTTGCATTTCATAATCTAACTGCATAACATTTTCAACCCTATTAACCAAACTAATATGCATAACTATAGCTAGCAATAAGTAGTTGTTTTGTTTTAAATGATAAGATAAGTAATCTTACTTAGAGAAAATTAGAAAACAATAATTTTTTTTACCAAAAGATGTAAAGCAAAGGTTATTCTAGCAATTAAAGTTTTATATGTTTTGTCGCATTATAGTGCATAGATGTAGTGTTTATTAATTTATAAGGTACTGTGGATGCAAATAGACTGGCGTATGCTGAAAACAGAGAGTACTTCCTGGATTTGGTGCATTTTGGCGGAGTTACCAGGTACCCTTGGATTTTGCGAATAGAAGGTAAATTTGCGAATAGATGTCCCTGACGTTGGTGCCGCAGGCCCCACCCATCGTCAGAAGTCGATTTTTAGACCTGACGAGTATCCCTTTTCAACGCAGCTGCCAGCGGGAAAACGGGGTAGCGTTGCATTGTGGCGCTTCGGGCCTTCGCACAGGGCGTGCCGTTATCAACGGCTAGGCTGAGCTCGTATTGACTACCACGGCGGCCTCACACGTCAGACGTAGATTCACGGAAGCTTGGTTGTGGGGAGAGGATGGGAATGACAGGGCTCATCGCTTAGATTTGGCGTTGCATCTCGACTTGTTGGTCCTCCCGTCGAGCAGTGACCTTCTCTGAGCCCGACTCGGCTTGGAAGCACGTTGCTCTACGAGTAAACCAGCTGCAACGCGTGCAACTCGCACAATGACTCGAAAACGGAATGGCGAAGATGCCTGCAGCCTTGCAGCGTATCGAGAGTCCTTACTGATGTCCCAAGGCGGACAAGAAGGTGGCTCTCGGCCACCAAACTGTCGTCAATCAAGCATTCCTGATGTTGGATATTGTGATATCGACCCGTCCCCTGATGAGAGGGCGCCTAATGTACCCTACATCCAGACGTGGGAGCCGCCTTCTTTCGCAGAAGAATCGAAACCGCTCGTTCGACTTTTCGTCACCGAGCCCCAGAATGACCAGATCGACGACGGGACCTCGCCTACGTGTCTCGACGACAATTGCGGAGCGGGTGCTTCTCAGGGCAAAGACCAGACCCTGCATATCGTCAAGGAGGTCGACGACGCCTATTCGGATGCTGAGCAGAGCTTCCTGGAGCGCGGGGCTATTGCCCCGAGCTGGGCTAGGGGCCGGCCCGGCAACTTCGATGACGACTCCGACAAGAGCAACCGAGACCCGCCTGCCTATGGAGACGCTGACGACTTCTACGACAGCGATCTCGACTCCGTTGCCTCCCGGACAGGTCGCGTTGTGCGTGAGCATCACAAGAAGATGAGAAAGTGGCGCTCGATGGCAACGAGCCGATTTGAAAATATGCTGCTCGAGTGCATCGTCAACATAGATAGCATTCCTCCAAACTATGAGAACATCTTCGTCAACCGCAACATCATCGACCAGCTCGAAAAGGTCACCCGTCTATCACTCAACCGGCCCAAGGCATTCAGCCACGGCGTGCTCAAGGGGAACAGGGTTACCGGCGCCGTGCTCTACGGACCACCTGGTACCGGGAAGACGCTCCTAGCCAAGGGTCTCGCCAAGGAGTCCCGGTTCAACATGCTTGCCATCTCCACCGCCGAGCTGTGGCAAAAGTGCCACGGCGAAGACGAGAAGGTTATCAAGGCCCTGTTTTCCCTTGGCCGGAAGCTCAACCCCTGTATCATCTTCCTGGACGAGGCGGATGCCATGCTCGGCGCCCGCAAGGCCGGCGAGAAGCGGCACATCCGCTCCATGCTCAACCAGTTCCTCATGGAGTGGGACGGGCTCACGAGCGGGCTCAACTCGCCCTTCATGCTGCTGGCCACGAACCGGCCCTTTGATCTCGACCCGGCCGTCCTCCGACGAGCCCCCGTGCACATCCACCTCGACATTCCCACGCTCTGGGAGAGGCAGAAAATCCTCGAGTTGCTACTCAAGGGCGAGACCCTGGGCCGCGACGTCGACTGCAGCACCCTGGCCCAGTACACCCACAGGTTCACCGGCTCCGACCTCAAGAACCTCTGCGTCAGCGCCGCGACCAACTGCGTCAGCGAGCAGGAGTCCGACACCGCCCGCCGGGTCCTGTGGCTCAGGCATTTCAGGCAGGCCATGGCCACCATCAAGGCGACGGCCCTGAGCAGCACCATGAAGAACGAGTTTCAGAAATTCCAGGGGACCGCGCGTCATGACGACGTAGATGCCGAGAAGGAGTGAAAGCCCGTGGTCACGCCCTACCACCCTCCCGGCCCGAAAGCGTCGACAACGACGATGTGCCACAAACAGACTTGTGAGGAGCAAGAGAAGGACCGCCCATCACCTCATCAAATGGACAATGAATATGCCCCGAGCACCGTCGAGACCTCCGACAACTCACCAAACATCTTGTTTCCCGGCAAGGTAGAAGGGAAGAAAAGCAAGTCCGTGGCGGATCGCAGATCCACCCATGACCCCTAAAGAGCTCAAGCTCGAGGAAGAGAGACCCAAGGCTCAGTGAGTGCCGCCACCTCAGATACAAGTACTTTCCTATTCTCATTCCAACATTCCTAACCCATCATATCCAGACACCGTCGGCGTCGTCAACAACTTACCTCCGCTACTCTCGCGCCCCCTTATGTTAGCCCCATTACCTTCCCCGGCTAGTTCAGCCCGGCCGCCACGGAGGTGTCCTACCTATAAACCTGTATCTACTATCATCATGTCCAGAATTGTTTACCTGCGAGCTCCCACGGCCCAAAGGGCGAGATAGGGAGAGGGAGTGAGTAGGAATCAGACACCGCACAGTCAAGTAGGTCGCTCATCAAAAGCCGTGTCGATAACCGAAACACATTTTAAACAATAAAACAATATTGAGATTCTCACAATCTTGACCTCCACAATCTGGACCTCTCCAAACTTCCTCATATCAGTCCGTCCCTCTCCAGCTCAAGTCATACCATCCGTGTTAGAGTGTACACCAGCATCCCGCACCAGAACCGCAGTCTCCTGGAACTAAACAAAAGAAACCCAGCCAGCCAGCCACCAACCCCCAGCCCATCATCCAACCCTCCAAACAAACAAATTCTCGACTCACCCATGAAGATGGTAGCCAGAAATCCGCGGCGGTCAAGATTCGGCAGCCAGGAGGACGGGGCCATCTCGAGTTGTTGTGCAAATATCTCGGCATTTGACTCCCCTAATGCTGTGATAGATCCCCCGCAGGCTCTGCTCTGCGTTGATGACCGTTTCGAATATAAACACCCGAATGCTCTGAACTGCCCCTACATCGAACGGGGCACACCAAAACCTTGCCACACACATCGACCATCATCTCCACGATCCCGCCCCAACTCTGCTCCCGCACCTTTGCACGGCAGAGCCTACGCAACCGGCGACCACGGCATGGGGATGAGGATCCTGCTCTTCATCTCCTGGATCAGCGGCACCGTCTTGTGCACCGTCTCGCTCCACCCCTTGATGCTCCAGCTCTGCTCCCTGCGGACCTTGCGCTCCTCGAGGTTGGCGAATTGCCACAGATGATGCACCGTGTTGAGGTCTCCGATCTGCACGAACCACGCCCCGACACCCTCCATCACCTCACGCCGCGCCTTGAGCCCGCGCCGCCAGTGCGTCTCCCACTCCAGCAGGTTGCCCGGATGCAGCGTGTACGACCGGAGCTCGAAGAGCCCGCCCAGCTGCCGCGGCGGCGTCGTCGGCCAGAAGCTGAACTCCTGCATGAGGGACGTGCTCTTGCCCTTGATGAGCGACCTGAGCTTCTTGTCGTAGGCGGCGTACTCGGGGTGCTGGGAGACGGAATGAAGAGAGGCGTGGAAGCCTTGATAGCGTTGGTATTCCCAGATGTGGACTGGGCAGATGTCGTCAGCAAGGAGGAACCATTTGTCATTGTAGGGGATGGCAGGGACACTCACCGAATGTGTCGCAGTCGCCCACCTCGGTGCGCCAGCTTCCAACCAGATGAACCTTATTCTCCGGGTTGCTCGCTATGCGGGGGTACCACTTCCCCACCAAGTCCACGTACTCGTCCACGGAGTCCGACTTGACATCGTGGAACACGATCGAGTGCACATACTTGCCGCGGGCCAAGACCTGACTGAAGCTCGCCTCGATCTGGGCATCCAGCTCGCGGCCCTCCTTGGTCCCGTAGATCAGGTTGGTCAATGGGCCCTGCTTCCGTTGGGGCTCGGTCTCGGCGGCCTTCGCCGCATTTCCTGTACCACGGGCGGTGCTTAGTGAGCCCAGGCCTTGGGCGACTCCTGGTTCAGGAGACGAGCCAGGCGGAGCGGCGGAGGTGGAGGAAGGGGTGGATTTCAACGCACTGGCTTCCCGCTGTTTCTGCGCCTCTACTAACTGCTCACGGAATGTCTTCTGCCGGCTGTTGAACGAGTCCTGGTTATCGGGCACGATATCGGCAAGCGAAGGCGGCCGTGTTTGCCGTAGGGCGGTAGTGCTGATTGCCCGGATGGAGGAGAGCGGGGTGGCCACCGCCGTTGCAGCTCCGACGACTCGTCGGCTCAGCATTGCGGGCGACCGTGGGGGCGGAAGGGTGAGGTTGTTGACGGGGATGAGACGTTGGGGTAATTATTATTGTCCGACTTGTTGACCGAGTCCGGACAAGGTCGAGCTCAGATGGTGTGAAGTCGATGTATGTGACAGTAATGGTGGTTGGCTGGTAACACAGAGGTGGTGGCTTCGAGGTACCGAGTCGGATGGCAGGGTCGCGCGGCAGAAGACAATGCGTATTTGTTCCGTTGGCAGCAGTAGAAGAGCAGTTATCGCAGGAAGCGACGCAGTACGCAGTACACGGAGGGGATGAAGGAGGGCAGCTCTGATGGCTAATTGGGCGGATCTGGGTTCAGAACGATGCAGGAGGTTCACCCCGCACTCAGGCAAATGAATAAGGGCGGGAGAGCTTGGTGAGCAGGATTGCTCTGATGGTGGTTGGCTGTCCCAGAAAGCAGCTCTGCCTACTTGGATGCTTGGACCATCAGGGGAATGCGGGGATGATGTCACATGGCGGGCACGTGGACTGGAAGATGGGGATGGACGGATAAATAATCCGGCTTTTCCGATGCAGTCCTTAATTAGGTGCCTACCATGGATGTGGTGCCTGAGATTCCAGGCATCAATTTTCTCGGTTGCGGCTCATTCTCACCGAAGCCTCCAAACCCTTCCGAAAAAGGCTCGTGGTAGATAGACCTTGGACTTTCCTTAGAACCACATCAATCCCCCCCAACCCACCCAACCCCGTCACCGTCAATCGCTCGCGACACCGCTCAAGATGTCTTGGCTCGGACTTACACCGTTGAAGAAGTTCCCGGCGCCCGTGTGTAAGTTAATTGCCTCCCGGACTCTCCCGCATGCTCGCGATGCACCCCACTGACTACTCTTATTCTGCAGTGCGACCAATGGCCCCCTTCTTCATTGCCGGTATGTCTAACTTGCGAGAATTATCGACTCGGTCTTGAGATGGTCGCCAAATTGCGAACTCTGGAAGGAGATAAAGCTCTGACAATTGCGTCACAGGGCTCGTTATCGCCTATGGCGTCAACGCGGCACAGAACACCATGATGAAGTGTAAGAATATCCCGGGAGTCATGGGGGGTCTGACTTCTTGCTGACTTTATATCTCTAGCCGATGAGTGGAAGAACGACCCGCGGAACGTCTACGCGAAATCGAGCCAGCATTAAAGGATCGTGCATGGCGGGTGGAAGCGAATATAGATCGACCAGCGCGACAACGAACATACCCCGACGCATGGGATATCAAACTTCGGGCGGAATTGTATCATAGAGCACCAATCGAGATGAATTGAGCTGTGTCAGGATATCGTTTCCGGGCTGTGCGAGAGATATTGTTTGAAAGCGCCCATTGCCGAGGGCAAGCTCAAACGAAGGCATAGTTGAACGACCCGAGGACGAGCCTATCTCCTACAACGCGCACTCGCAATTCCTGGCCCTACGTACGTATCACGAGCTTTGCGTCCGTCATATGCTCCAGTGCCAGGCTATTGCGTAGCCGGCTGGAGGCGTCACCAACCCGCTTCAACGAGACTACGAGGAAGAACCCACGCCAATTTAGGGCCGTAAGAAGGATATATGACAGTGGGCTCGCCTATTTTGAATTGTTGTCGCCTTTCAAGTTGTCATCTAAGAGCAAGGGATGGTCATCCTAGGCCCTTGTGACAACATCTCCGACCCTGATGTTGCAGTGGTAAGGGTAGATCGTAGATCATCTAGCAGCTGCTATATTCTTGATGTAGGACTTCTCATCTACCTCAGGAGAAGCATCTAACAAACAGAAACTAGACCACATGTTGAAGAAAATGTCAAGGAGTCGAATGAGTATGGTTATCGACCTTTTGCGGTTTTTCTCACAAACTATCTAAGCCATCACAAGTGAACAACATATTTAATTCATGTATATGCAGTTCTATCTTTTTATCCCAGTCATTAGTGGTTGAAAGGGGGCTGCGTGGAGTCCCTTCCCGGCTGGTTGTTGAGCGGAGTTGATATTTTCGGCATCAGTTGGTAAGCTTAGAATTGCTTCCGGTTCTTGAACCTCGCAACCTGATAACTCCGACGTCAGCTGTAGATGGTCCGACGGTCTTTTCCGGCTCTGCTCAAGCAATTACGACTTCAACAGCAACGGGCGGTGTTCTGTACGAGGATCTACTCGACCATGACAGACAGCGGGCAACAGAGCTCAAGTGAGTCAAGTGCCGCGGATAAGAAGAGAGCGACGAACAATGGCAGTAGCAAGAAGGAACTCAGGATTTTGATGCTTCATGGTCAGCAACTACCCCTTCCAGTCATCTCAACACCTGCATTTCGACATATCATCAGACCACGCCTACCCAAATAATTGCCCTCGTTCCCGCATGAAAGGGTTTCCCAACGAGACACATAACCCCCCTCCCCCCTTTCACCCTCCTCAACCCCCAACTAACTCCCCTTCCAGGATACACCCAATCCGGCCCCCTCTTCCGCGCCAAGACCCGCGCCCTCGAGAAGCTCCTCCAAAAGGCCCTCTCCCCGCTCGGCCTGGTCCCCACGCTGATCTACCCGACGGCGCCGAACCGGCTCTCCGCCCGCGACGTGCCGGGCTACGTACCACCACCGCCGGCGGACGAGGGCGGCTCGGCCGAGGCCGAGGCTGAGGCCGACGACTCCGACTCCTGGGCTTGGTACCGCAAGGACGAGGCCACGGGCGCGTACCGCCTCCTCGACGCGGGCATGCGGCGCCTGGCCGAGACGATGCGCGACGTCGTCGGCCGGGCACAACCGCCGCCGGAGCCCTCCTCCTCCTCATCCCCCCCGGGAGTCGGCTGGGGCGGCATCGACGGCGTCGTGGGCTTCAGCCAGGGCGGCAGCATGGCGGCGATGCTAGCGGCGGCGATGGAGACGCTCCCCCCCCCCGCCGCCGCGGCAGGTTCCGGTCCAGGTCCGGGTTCGGATCCGGCCCCGCCGCCGCGGGAGGCGCCACTGGGCGCGGACTGGGACTGGGTTGGCGCGGTGCGCGAGGCGAACGGCGGGGTGCCGCTGAGGTTCGCCGTCGTGTACAGCGGCTTCTACGCGCCTCCGGCGGAGCTGGCGTGGCTCTACGAGCCCCCGATCTCGACGCCGACGCTGCACTTCATCGGGAGCCTCGACACCGTGGTGGACGAGTCGCGGAGCCAGGGTTTGGTGGCGAGGTGCGAGGACCCCGTCGTCGCGGTGCATCCCGGCGGGCACTACGTCCCCATATCGAAGCAGTGGGTCATGCCACTGGTTGGCTTTATCCAGAAGTGTGTTTCCTGAGGGGGTTGGACTTTGCCTTGGATGCACTTGCCTACGGGTAAAGGCGAGCAAGATTTGCTATTAGTAACCCGACTTGGGGGTGCCTTGTACTGCATGGCGGAGAATTTAGAGGACAGGAGAGTGGTAGAGCGATGGGTGGATGAGATACCAATGCGATGTATCGATTTTACACTGCTCCATCTTCCGAGAGCATTGTCTAGCGCATACAATTACAATCCGTTAACGAGCCCACCTTCGGGCGATCTCCAGTTAAGGCCCTGGGCGTTCTAACGCGCCTTGACCTCCTTGGCCTCCTTGCCCTTCTTCGACTTGCCTGGCTGGATCCGAGCCATCATCTCCTCCTTTGTAATGAGGTGGTCAATCCTCTCAAGAAGGCCGAGTAGGCTCTTCATGTTGGAGCTCCATTCATTCAGGACATCATCCACATCTCTAGGCCTGGCAAAGTTGACCATGCGCGCTGGCCGGTCGATCCTTGCATATACCGTCTTGGAAGTCACCAGGTCGCTGATGTACTTCTCGGTCTCGTCCTCGGTAAGATCGAGGAGCTGGGTAAGGCGACCCATCTGGATGCGAGTATAGTACTTGGCCACGACACGCACGTTGTGCTCAATGACCCGCTTGCGCAGGTCTTGCCAGCGCTGGAAAGCCTTCTCATCTCCTGACTGGCCCTTATCCGCGTCGAATATCTCGGTGCCGCATAGATGAGGGCCAAACATCTTGGAGACCTCGGGCCATCGCATGAGCTCATGGACGGTGAAGAGCTTGAGCAGCTCAGCGTCCAAGGGGATCTGGGTATTCCGGGTGTCGCGATGGATTCTGTGGAGGAGGTCATGCTGTTCGTTGTCGTGGGGTGCAAGGATGACAAAGTAGATGACGCGCTGGAGAACCTGTACTCGTTGTCAGCTGGAGATGGAAAACACGTTGCAACATGTAGGCAACATACAGCTCGAAGCTTCTCCGGGTCCTCCTCGACGGCTTCAGTGTCCAAGACCTGTCTGTAGTGCTTGCACACATCGAGGTATTTGTCATCATGCTTCGCCAGGATGATTTGCTGCTCGTAATACCGGAGCTTCAGGTCGGTAACGTCGTCCTCCTTCTCTTCCTGCACTTCCTCGCCTCTCTCCCTCTTCTTCTCGCGTTCTTTTTGTTCCTTCTCTAGCTGTTCGGCGGTCTTCTTGGGTTTCCTCGACAAGTATCTGGTGCTTATCTTCCGGCTTAAAATGCCGGCTTGTGTCCAGTCCCCATTCTCAATGCAGAGCGCCACCTGGGCCAGAATGAACTCAACCTTCTCTCGTCGCTCCATAGACCCGAAGGTCTCAACTTGTAGCTCGCAGAGGATGTCAGCAGCCGCCTTGAGGTCGCCTTGCTGCTTCTTGATATCCGAGAGGACCTTGGTAACGCGGGCACGTTCGACTTCGACGAATATCTTGCCCTCGGTGACAGTTCGGAGGGTTTCAATGATGGACAGCTTAGTCTCTAGGTTGGGAGTGTCGTCGAGGAATCCCATGACAGTCTGTACCATCCGGGTGATAGCTTGCTTGAGCTGGCCATGTTTTTTGGATAGCACCAAGGTTTGGTCGTTGAGCAAGCTCCAGTTACCGGCATTCTTGCAAATCGTGATGATGGCGATCAATATCCGTGACGTGGAGGCGAGATCTGAGGCCTGAAAAGGTGTGAGCTGCCAGTCTTAGCAGAATCGCGGCGGAGACCCATACCTGACGCGTCTGTTTCTCGAGGCCAGAAAGCTTCTCAATAGCGGCTTGAATATCAGACTGCCCAAAAATGAAATGGTCAGTTAACTTCCATTGTCATAGCGCTTTAAAATAATAACCTTCGCAAGCTCTTCGGCCTCTGGGATCTGCTTGTCAGCGTCCTTAGTGTAGTCCTTCTCAGGCTTAAACGCTGCTTCGGCCATGTTGACGTTGGCAGTGAGGGAATCGGAACAAAATCTCCCAATCAATAATTAGCAGAGGTTATTCTCTCTCCGTATTTGTCGTATTTGTGGTTTCGTGGATGGTGGTTGACTGGAAGGAGGGAGGGCAGAGACGGAGCTGGATTCTGGATACGCAACTTGCTCCTGCCTTGCGAGGCTGGACTGAGAGGTAGCTCAGATTTGGCACACGGACCACATCTACAAGCTCCTGTCTCTTTGATATCACGTGCTCATTAACGTGACCTCCCCAATGGCCACCACTCACCACCCTGGCACCATCCTTGACAATTTTGGTACAGTAATGAAAACAAAGGTCTTGCAAAACTTACAGGCCTTGTATATTTACCTTTGCCTGTTTAAAGAACTTCAAATCCTCTGCTGCCAAGTCACCAGATTTCCCTCACAGTAATACGCTCCAGTTACCTACCTAGTCTAACCACTATCATGCCGTCTTGACGCTGTCTTCTCTCGCAGTACTGCTGACGCCGAACTAGTAGTTGAGCCACTAAAACATGCCGCTCCAACTTCATCGTTGCTGGATGCCAACAGATCAGCAAAGGTGACGCACAGCAAGACCCTGGTTTTGGACTGACGACAGGATAGATTGGCTTCTTGAGTAGTTGCCACATTTACAGTCAGCTTGAACTGACACTGAACTGCCACAGTGATGAATTGGCAGTGTCTAGTCCCACCTAGAACGTGGGGTACCCTTTCTGAGCTTCCAAATGCCAGATGCCTCCAGGACAGCCATTTTAGCTGAGACACACCTCGAAGTAACCCAGGAGCTTGTCTCAGAGCTGCTTAAGCTGCAGCCAAGTCCATATACCTAGCTAGATATGCTCCATGAAATTGTGGGGTGATAGAGAGGCTGTGTGCGGGTGGCTGCTCAGACCTCTTCGGATTCTGGCAGAAGTATACCCACTGCGGCCATGGAAGTCAAAGGAGACAAAAGATGGACATTAAAGAGAAGTACTGCATACAATAAATAGTTGCCAAAGTCAAAGAAACGACAAACAGTGCAAAGTGATGGACGACTTCTACCCATCGGATTGGTAAACAGTATAGTGACAATGACATACCACGAATAGTCGAGGTGGTTCCATCCAAGACCGATGTTCCTGGCTTTCTGTGTAGAATAGAGCTCATAGACCAAATACGTTTGACCACAATATTCGCGGAGCTGCCTAGAGAGAGCTAGAGTCAGTATCGGCCAAGAACTGAAGGCGACCTTGATCAGAGCCCTCCTTCTGTCAACCAGCTGCATGGAGGGCGAACAACAGACTCCTGCAAACCGTTGAAGAAAACTGGCTTCGATCCCTTTACTACCAGTCTCCAGAACCTGTATGCCCACTTCAAATTCCACTACCTTCTACCCCATTACGCAGGCATCCATAATCCGGAAAGGTATTTATCTGCAGCCCAGAGGCTCATCACAAGCTCAGAGGCCCATCACAGGAAGAGCAGTTCCATCTTTTATGACGCCAGCCCGCCTCTTCTTGGCTCAACTCACCTGGCCTTGACCATCCGACCGGCACGACAAAAAGAAAAAAAGAAGAAGAAGAAAAAAAGATGACAGCACGCAAACATACGACCGTAAGCGTAAGCGTCGCGGAGAAAAATGGCGTCAAGACCGAAACGGCGATCCTGACCATCCATTCCGATGGAGACACCACAGCAGATGACTCGAGCGACTCGAGCGGTAGCGGATCCGGCCTGCCGCGCCTCACCCCTGACGGGGGGCTAAGCGAGTATGGATCGAACGCCGCCACTGATAAGGGGGCAAACGAGGAGCAGTCGAATGACGCCGCCAAACCCAGGGGCCCCTGTGTCTCTCCCGAGACAACTCCTCCAGGAGACACCGACCGACAAGCCCACCACCGGGAGCAGGTGACCACCACCGGCTTTGGAGACGGCCCCACGGCCCATCACCTCACCATCGAAAACCTGCACTCCGAGCTAGCCCGCCAGTCCGCGATCCGCGCGCGCGGCCACGAGCTAGCGGCCAAGGGCCAGCGGGCCACCTTCTCGGCCTCGGCACGTCTCGACGCGGCGCAGGAGATGGTGGAGGAGGGCCGGCGGCAGACAGAGCGGGCGCGGCGGGCCCTCCGCCGCGGCCGCCAGGTGGAGCGCCGCGGCCTCAGCTATGTGCGCATCGCGGAGCGGGAGGAGCGGCGCTTGTGGCGCGAGCTGTCGTCGGAGACGACCGCGGCGGGCCGGTGGGGGGCCGGTGGGGAGGCAGCGGTCGGGCACGATTATGCCGCTCCGTGGGCGGCTGAGGTGGCGACGATACCGGGCGAGGTGATGGAGGTGTGGCGAGAAAGGTTGCGACGGAATAAGGCGTAACGGGATGTTGGCTGCCCGCTGGCGAACTGCTCCCGGGGCTAGCAGCTCGGCAAAAAGAACCCGCAAGGTTACATACCTGGTTCTGGCATGTAACATGAGGAACCAAAAAAAAACCTCTCGGGTATTCGGACGAGCGAACGGTAGTGGGCCAGCATAGGGCGTTGCTTGTTGGAGAATTGGCGTCGCTTAACCTGTCTTCCCGGAGCAATAATGGATGGTTTTTCCAGATCCACGTAAGCCCCTGCTTGATTGAGCTACACTTTGTCGTCCTCGTGCCAAACTGCCAATTGATATTGCCCAATGGGGTCCGCAGGTAGGGGAGCGCGATGAGGCGCGCGACATAACTCCTCTGCCGATCACAGATGGTCTATCAGCCAGTTGCGAGCACTGGATGGACCTCTGGGATAACCTGTATGGCGAATCCCAGCAAGCGTGGCAACGTGTCGGGCATCCTTGGAATAGGGATGTATGTATTCCGTATGACAATTGCAGTATAAAAAGGGTCTAGATCGACGGTCACCTGGCACATCACACATCCCAAAAAGGAAATGTATAGATATACATTGGAAGTGAAATCAAGCAACCAGCGGCGATGTTGGGTTCTCGAAACTGGAAATCTGGATGAGGTGAAGTGGAGGTTGTGTCGATCAAAAGGAGGCTCAATCAAGTCATCACTACGTTGTGCATACATTCCATACATCTTCTGCAACCTGGGCAAGGAAGGAGGGATATGTGGCAGTGGGACCAATCAGAGTGGCACCAGAAGCACCCAGTAGCCACGATGTGGCAAAAGCTCCTGCTGTGGCTGAGGTTGAAGGGCAGTAACCAATCGGGAATGTTGCTTTGCTGAATTGCGTCAGGAGTCCAGAACGGTCTGGAATCAATTTTTCGCCTTGTCCCGCTTCCCTGGGTTGTACTATGAACGATGGGGAAACGCGAACTAGGAGCTTTCTTTCCTTGCGCGCATTATACAGTACAATCCAATAGGTAGAAGTGGGAGGAAGAATTAAATGAAGCCCTAAGGCCCAAAGTGCTCTAGAGAGAGACTGGGCGGGAGCAGTTTGGCGAGGCGGGTTATCCATTGAATTGGAGCGGGGGCATACCCATCCATGGGTGCTCCGTATCGCGTGGGTAGAGGGGTACCAACCTACCTACTATGTATTTAGCAGGGTCTAGGGTGGCCCAACTTTCCTCGCAAGTGCTTCAAGGGTTGCCCACTCCCGTCAGAACCTGGACTTTTGATCCACCATTGAAGTTCGTACGGGATGTGTATCGGTGATCCGTCGCAATTGGTTCTTCAGTCTTTTGGAAATAAATGTTTGGCCGCCAAGCAACGGCCAGGTAGAATATTGCCCTCGCAACTGATCGTTGCCGCTGCACCCGTTCGCCGAGAAAATTACTTATACTGGTGGAGTACTGCAGTGATGTATCGATGTTAGTGTACTGTACAACCACCTATACCGCGTACTAGGGAAAGAAGGCAGGGGACCTTCCCGACCTGGGTAACCCCCGTCGTCCCAGCTCCCTAGGTAGGTAGCTAGCTCGCCTCCCGGAGCGCCCCGCCGAGGCAACTAAATGGCGTCCGCCGCTCGCATGATACACAGTACACTGCCGCGGAACGCACACGACCACGGGCTTCTTCCCTTGGGTCCTGGTATTTTCCAACCACACAGGCTGTGTGGCCGGAGCAAAACAGAAGAAGCAAGGGTTGGAGTCGGGCAGATACCCAATTATTTCCCAATGTCCAACTACCTGCCATATCCTGCCATATCCCATCATGCTAATCCTGTGGCGCACATGGTCGGCCGGCGCCCAGCATGCAAGCTGTGCAAGCAAGAGAAGGCGGGTGCAACCGAGAGTCAAAAAACGGCGCAGCCATTCGTTCTTCATTCCCCGTGTTAAAAGCCCCATGTACTTACTGCACGTAAACATGCCTTATTACTGATTGCTGTGAGTGTGGCGCAAGGCTGGGCTACGTTGTTAGCAATAGTTGTCCCGGCTGCCAACACAGGAGGGTATTGCGACTGACTGACTGACTGACTGACTGCTTGACTGCCGTACTGACTGGCCGACTCGTGCCACAAAATTGTCTAGACCCCTTACCAATGCCCACATGACATGAGTTTGAAAGACACACTTACCTAGACATGACCGTTGGAGACCGTTTTTGGGATTCTGGTGGTTAAGCCACATCGGCTCCAAGGCCAAGCTAGGCTTGATCAAGACCTAAAAGGTACTACGTAGTAGGCTTGTGTGGCCTCGAATCGCTCAAGCCTCGTGGCAAAGGAGCAGTGGGGTGGGCTAGGGTTTTTGATGCCATGTCGTTGTCGATAAAATCGACAAGTCGACAAACCAACATGGACGAAGGGTGAATAGGCAGTGACTAATTTGGTTAGAGGATGAGAAAAGATTAGCCCTTGGTTCCGTGAGCTCTCCAGTACATCAAGTAAGCGCCGCCTGCCGCCCCAGCCTATCACACGCGCTAAGGAGCTTTTCCTCCGGCCAGATGCCCGTAAGGTACTCCATTTTGGGTATGCCTGGGGGGGAGCGCAAGTCTAGGTAAGGTGGCAGAGGGACGAATTTATACCGCACATCCATTCCGTTTCTTCCATTCCAATCAAAATGCTAACTGCTGCCTTGTTGTTCCTTGCCAGGCTGGCATGCACCCCCCCCGTCCAGCAATAGTACCGGATCCCTTCCTCTTTCAGTGCCCGTCTTTCTCTTTCGTGTGTGCCACCATGCTCCAGCGTCCGGTTTGTCATCAGAGAGCTCCGCCAGGCCCCTGCTGATCCGAGGGAGACGAGACGGACCAGGACTGGCTCAAAGTGGCGAAGGAGGGGAGCGCCATACAAGCTTTGCTATCAGACAAGTTAAGCAGCCAGGGAACATCTGCTTCCCCAAGACCCAAAGCGCACCACATCCAGGGCGGGCCGGTGCAGCCACATCTCTCCCTATACCAAGCCACACTGGGACCGCTGACAAGAGACGCCCAAATGCAAATGCCCATGCCGCCAAAACATCACCGCATAGAACCCCAACCCCGACGAGCCTCATCTCCTTCGAGCCCTGTGTCGGACACACGAGGACCGCGGTTTTAATGTGCACTGAGCACACCGCTGACTGCCCTGTCTGCGGGAAACAGTACCTTGTTTTTGTCGAGTTCTGCTCTGAATATCACCCCCCACTACTAGCCTGCCCAGGCGGGAGAGTGTGCGACACGATCGACATGAACGAGGGCTCCTGTCCGAGTCCCGTGTGCCCAAACAGTCGTACAGGAGGCTGTGCCGTTATCTGATGCTTGTGCTCGGCGGTGGCCAGTTTGAACCGGCACCTGGCCCGGAGCCCGTGGCCTCCCCAGTGGCCTCAGAGCTTCTGTCCGCCAGCTCCTACCTCGACGACCTGATCGATCCCCTCATACTCTGGAAGCTCAAAGTCGTACTTTTTCGCAATCGTTGGACTGACGAATCTGATTGTTTGGACAAGGTTAGTCAGTGGCTTGGATTTGGGCGAGAACTTGCACATGGCGGTTTTCGGACCTTCCGCCGATAAAGTGTCGCCCCTTGAAGTGCTTAACCAGGGGTTTCGGGGCCGTCAGGCTGACCAGGACATCAGGGTTGAAGGCGCTCCCAACGCCGGACTTTGGCGGCCCCTCTTCGATATTCCAGGATGAAGGAGCGTCAACAGCCGTCACAGGGAGTTTCGTCTCCCCGAGAGCCTGGATCACGGCAGGAAACGGCTCCCGAACCTCACCGGAGAAGCTGAACCCTGTGGGATGATCAGTCTGGATTCCCTGGACGGACGGCAATCGAGAGAACGAACCGAAAATGGCGTCCACGATGTGATCGGCGGACTTCAGGGCAGACGGAAAGTCGTCGGCAAAAGGGATTTCGAGGTCTTCGAGTTGCTTCACCAGTCGCTGCGAACACGATGAGTGACTTGGCGGAAGAAGAAAATAAAAGAAGGAAGAAAAAGCCAGCCGGACTGGAGAGCAATGATAGCACCATAATATACACGATAAGCTGGTCTGGAGCTCCAAGAAGAATTGTCTCTCAGGTGTCGTATAGAGCGAAGACAGCGAGGAGAAAAGGAGACAGAATGAGAAACAATAACCAGCCCCTTTTCCGAATCATGACATTCGAAAAAGTTGGCAGATAAGCCAACTGGTATGGACGATCTCCCTGTTACGAAGCTCGAGACGAGGCCGTCTCATGTGAGCTCATAGAGTGGAAAGGACAAATAGAGAACATATCTCACCTCGTACAAATCATTCTTACTCCGCTTCGGGTAATATATGGTGGGCTGGTAGCCATAGTGGCGTAAATGACGGGCAGCGACGAGGCCATCACCACCTGACTCGGTGAGCAAACTTGTGCCAACCTCCCCCGTTCCCACGATGATTACTGACCATTGTTGCCGGGACCACAAGCAACTAGAATTCTACGACCTCTGCTTGGCGGATGAACACGATAGACTGCAGATCAGATTGAGTCAGTGCGAGAAATAGATGCCAAGACTCGGCATTCCACGTTGGAGCCACAAGAAGACGTTGAGGCCGTAAAAACAAGACTACAGAGAATAGTAAACAGAAGGTACGGAGGCAACGGACCCGCCTGCGAGACAGAGAGGCCAGCGAGTTCCATCAGTTGATCAATGGAGAACGCGCCGGTACTCATGAGCTCCTTATCCAAGGCAGCTGCGGCTTTCGCGGAGAGCGTCTGTGAAGTGAATGTCGATCAGCCAATGGTCTTGAAACCATGGAGGCCACCTGAACTCCTGAGGTTGGAGTGTTGTGTCCCGAGACAAACATAAGTCACCGTCACCTCACCTTGAGAGCCATGGCGAAAATTGAATGAGTTTAATAAAATAATAACGCAAGTGGGATGGCAAGATGCTGGAGTGAGAATTAGCAGGTCGGCTGCTGACGAAGACCTCGTCTGTTCATTTCGACTTGCAGGGTGAAAGTCGACTGACATCATTGGGGATTCTTAACAAAGCACGGACCCCAAGTATGGACGACGGGATGGAACCCGACTCGGCCTCCCAACGGGGGTGACTAATCCGGCGCGGAAAAGCCCAAGAGCCGACTCCAAATTTCCGTGCCTGTGTTCGATCCCTACAAGCTTCAAGCAGCTGCAAGTTCAACAAGATCCACCGCTTCAACCAATGTCCAAGACACAATGGTAGTCCGCATCCGACTGGCGCGCTTCGGCCGCACCAATGCGCCGTTCTACAACATCGTCGTTTCACATGCAAGGTACGGCCCCAACATCGTGAGCTGCCCGGAGACGGCAGGGCGCAGACATCGCTGACATTTGCTTCTCTCGCCAGGACCGCGAGGAACAGCAGACCGCTCGAGGTGATCGGCACCTACGACCCGATCCCGAAGAAGGACACGTACGACGAGTCCGGGAGGCTGCACAAGGACGTCAAGCTGGACGTGCTGAGGGCCAAGTACTGGATAGGCGTGGGGGCACAGCCGTCCGATACGGTCTGGAGGCTATTGTCCATGGTACGCACCGGGTCCTTCCCCTCCCTAAGCACGCGCTCGAAGCTCTGCTCTGCGCTTTTTTGAAGGAGGAATAGGAAGCTAACACAGGCGCCACAAAGGTTGGCATTTTGGAGCCGAAGCAACGCCCTGACCAGCAACGCCAACCACCCCCGACTCTTTCTCCCCCGGCCGAAGCGAGCGAGGGCGGGGCGTCGACATGACGCCTCTCCCATGTGGTTGGATTCTGTTTGTTTGGCAATCCGTGTATAAAAAGCATATGGACGGCGTTATGTAAAAAAGGTGAATTTGCTTGCTTGTATCATAGGGAACTCAGAAAGGGGCAAGTCTCCAAAGATGCGATGTCACCGTTTCGAAGACCCAAGCGAAAGTGTTCTTCTTATGTAAGCCCCGTTGGTGAAAGTTCACCTCTTCTAGGTATGCCGTTTCGCCCCGTGGGCCTGGGCTTTGGCCGGTAAGCACCATAAAGGACGCCCCATGGAACATATCCGTGGACCGATGCTGGTTTATGGCTGGGAAGAATACAGTCGCCCAAGATGTACTGCTAGGATCAAGACGACGATATCCATTAGCAGACTGTTGCGTATGCTAGCGAAGGCAGCGAAGGCGGAACGGTCGGAATCTCTCTCGGCGAGAAGGGGGGAGAGGGGGGTATTTGCAACAATGCCACGAAGTTCCCGTTACTTGAATCAATATGGGTGTTGCAGAAGATAAGAAAGTCTGTTACTCTTGAGTTGGAAGTGAGTTTCTTGATATGAAAGACCATTTGCCGGACCAACTTTCTCAAGGCAGAGCTCTAAATCGCCAACATATATCCCGGTTACCTTCAGCTGTTTGTGATTCTTGTGCTTTGAAAATCTACTCGACTGGTAATCATTAGGTATGCCTCGGTGAATCCAACCCTAAATAACGCGCTGGTGATAATGCTATATGAAACAGGTGCTTGTTTGCACCTCCCATCCTCTACCCCTCTAGTCTCTATGCCCAACCTAGTCCTACTAGACCTCCACTAGACAACCCTTTAGTGTGACGACACTGAGACGAATGCGTTCATGGAAAGACAGACAACCATGATGCAAACGCCGTATATCGCCAAGGACAGGGCGAGTTTCCGCAATAGGAAAGTCTCGATGTGTTCAAGATCCCACCTCCACTTCCTCCGCCATCGTGAAAATAGCCGGCTGCCAGTGGCACTGATATTGCTGGCCAGGCTCGCCGTGCTGTCTAACATCCGGGAGCCACCTGCTTCTGGTCCGTCTTCAAGGCCAGGGTCGGACGAAGTCTCGAAGTCAGCATCGTCATCCTCCTTGGATAGACGTTGATGGTGTGGACTATCGGGGTCGCTGATCTTGTAGTAGAAAAGGCCGGGTAAGATGAAGCTGATGGCAGTCGAACCAGTGCTACCGACATAAGCAAGCACGCGGTCGAGACTAGAGACAGTGAGAGCTGTCACGTAGCTCAGCACCAAGATGACAGTGGTGATGACCGCGAAACGGAGGTCCGACATGGGAGCCGTTGTCGGTCCATGGTCATGACCGCCGGGTGCATTTGGCGTAGGAAGGAGTGACTGGCTCGCGGACGACGAAGGCCGACCTGGACTGCCAGTCTGGGTACGTGAATTCCCGTTGGGGCGCCAGCTCAGGACAGCATCGAGAGAAGCCCGGCACGGATGCACCTGAAGGGGAATACTGAAAGTGACCAGTACAACGATAGCCGCCTTTGCAATTGTTGAAGCAACCGACGGAGCATCTAGCAAGTATGTCTGTCAGATAGATGGGCTAGGCATTGTGCAGGCAGCGAGACTTACACATCGAGACAATGTTACCCACGACGCTGTTGCCGAATGTGAGATACCCGGTGATTGCCACCAGGATATAGATAGACGCCGCTGAGCCGATGCTCGCACTGATTACTCCAACAATGCTGTGTTGCGTGAGTTGCTAGTGCCAGGCAATTGAGACAGGTTGCGAAAACTCACCTCGCGGGGGAATAGTCCTTGATCTCATTGAGAATAGAAAACATCTGGCAGGGTTTTAGAAACCTCCGTGTCTCGTTCGAGGAAGAGAACTTACGTTTTGATGGCAGGTGTAGGCAAAAATAATGACTGAGAGATTGCCCAAGGCGGCGATTGGGCCCTCCCAAGTAATCACCCGGATGTCGCCCCTGTCTGGGTGGGAGGAAGCGGCGAAATGGTAGACGACTAAGATGATGAGATAACCAATGGACACCAATGCCACAATGCTGGTGTACTTGAGGGAATCGAGTCTCCTCAGGAAGCTCAGGGGTATGATGAGAAGCATGAAGGCTGTGATCCAGAAATTGCGATCCACCAAGAACGGCACATCGTCGGCGCCGCTGTCGAAACCCCTTACAACTCCCGGCATCAAGTCGCCAATGATAATGAGATAGGAAACGCCGACGCCGAAGCACTTGATGGCAATGGCGGCATCAAAAATGACGGCCGCATTCGGATAGGTTATCTGCGATAGGGCGAAGAAGGAGGAGGATCCTCGGTCGAGATATCGGGCGCATCGAGACTGGAGGTAAAGCCCGAATGCGGAGGTTAGACCACACCACAGGATCAAGATGACACCGAGGACGATTCCGAAGTGCGAAAGGGCAGCCGGCATCGCCAGAGTTCCGGCTCCAACAACTGTCACCGTACGTCAGCATACGGACCTTCCTAGCCCTTTTCCTGACCCCCCAAAAATAACCTACTTGTGTTTAAGAGATTGACATTGCTGCTCATCATCGAGGCCTGGCCTCCTGCATCCTTTGGGCTTCGCCCTCTTCGTGGTCTGGTCATCTCGCCGAGGCTGTCACTCCCTGCCGATGTTCCATCCGGAATGGCCGAGTACTGCGTCATATGCCGGAGGGAGGTCTCCTATACGAGCGAAGTGGTCGATGCTGAAGGCCAGCCAGGTCGGCGATTGGCAATGCGACGGGGCCAGGCAGGCACCGTGCGGCTCGGACAGGCAGTGCGAGTGTGAAACCGAACTTCGTCCTTCTTTCCTCCAGTAGCCGTACGTTAATGTCGGCAAGTCGATGTCGGGGCGGGTGCGCTGTCCGAAGGGATGCTGAAGATGAAGCCAGATGCTCGTGTGACGTTTGCCACCCAGGTGCGAAAGTAGAGGCCTGGCGGGAGCCACCAATCAACTGTCCGCTGTCCCTTTTGAGATTAATCCGTATCCGACGTCTTGGCACCCCCCGTTTTCTGATTCCTAGGTTCCACGCCACTGACGCGATATAGGTTCCTCGACCAGCCAATCATGACCCTGGCACCTAACTTTCGGGTGTGCTAACCCAATTAGGATTGGGCTACGTACAGAAGGGTCAGAATCTCAGGGTTGCCGATATTTTTTTCCTTTCGAGTTGATCTTGTTCTAAGTATTTTGTCGACAGTTTTGATCTTTTTGGCTATGGTATCCTGTTAAGAGTATTGAGCAAGTCTTCATGGTAGGTATACCGTCGGATTGGTGCTGTTGTATCTCTGTCTCCCCTTGTTGAGATTATGTCATACCAAACGAAGGCGCAGCAAGGGGCGAAGCTTGCAAATAATCTGTCAAAAGACGGTTGATTGGCAGTTACTACAGTAGTATCATCTGCCAATACCGGTGCTGTGTGCCATTCCTTCACAGCTCTGCTACTGTAGACCTATCCGACGCCCGTTGAAGAGGCTTTCGTTCCCAACTGGGAAGTTGTTCATAAGGTCCGCGAGTGCCTGAACCACCGCCGAATCGATGCCCTTGAGGCTCAGATTTGACTCTGGGAAAGGCGCAAATAACTTGTTGACCCTCACGAGGACCAAATCGTCATACGCGGGAACGTCTAGTCTGAAAAGATCTCTTGGCTGTGTATAAGAGAAATGGACTGAAACGCCGAGTTAAAGGTCACCGTTATGGGTTGACGCGACGAGAGTCCCTTTTTGACAGAGATCTCTCTAACATTGCAATTATGGTATTTCACCACGATAGCTGTAGGGTCCGCCCGGTCCTGGACTTCGCTGGTCAATGGCCGGAGATGGCCAATGCCTTGGAATTGTAATAGAAACAAACTTGCTCGGCTGGTCCCCTTTTTTTGCGGTAGGTACTCCGGGGTCGGCAAGGTGGTCTGTGCTCGGGACCTCGATAGCCACCTTCGACTCTCCTTGTCCTCGACATTGCATCAGAACCTTGCTCTTCATAACCACTATTCAGAGGAATAGACACAGCACAGCCAATTGTCTTTGTAAACCAGACCCCTAAAAGCAGGAAGACTAGGTCGCCGGGGAAGTCGGCGGCAAAAAGAACATAACAAAACAGACGAGCATCATCAAAGCTACACGCTCTTCCAAGTCCCCGCAGCAATGGACCAAACATTAGATAAAACCTCCCTCGACACTATCTCCCTCCTCGAAGAACGCCTTCTACGCATTGAGCATCTCCTCTACGGTCCATCAGCACCATCAGCTGCCCCTTCAGCCGACTCAGCAATCCACTCGCTAGAAGGCCTCGAACGCCGTTTCTCGCAGCTCCTATCCCGCGTCCGCGTTTACGCCGAGCTCCTAAAGATTTGTACGCCGCCTACCTAACCCACCTACATACCTAATACCAAAGCCCTCACGGCCCCCATCTCGCCCTCCCCTCGCCCTCACCAACCACAACCACAGCCCACCCAAAGAAGACCAAGCTAACCAAACGCCCTCCGCCAACACAGACAAAGCCCACCCCTCCCTCTTCCAGCCTACCTCCCCCTCCCAACCGCCCTCCCAGCTCCCCGCCGAGTCCCTCCGCTCGACCGTCCTCGCGCACGCGACCTCGTTCCCGGGCACGGCGTCGGCCCTCACGGCCGTGACGGCCGACACGCCGGTGCCCGACGCGTCGGCCAGCGCGGCGCTGGCGGCCCTGCTGCCGCGCGCCCGCGGCGTCGAGGCCCTGCAGCTCGCGCAGGCCGCCGAGGTGGCGCGGCTGCGCGCCCGCAGCGAGGCCGCGCTGAGGGGCTGGCACGAGGGCCGCGTGCTGAGGTACGGCGGGTGGGTTGCGGGCGTGGAGGGGCGCGTCGGGGTCGTCGAGACGGGGGTCAGGAGGGCGGAGAGGAGGGCGGTCGAGGAGGCGAGTTCGGTTTGAGGGGAGTGTTCCTGGCACATCGAAACTCGGCTGGGAATGGTGAGCTGGGACGCCATCGTGCTGAGAGCTATGGGCGGTGAAGACTGGTCGGTTCTCCCCTGCCATGTCTGCAGCCGATCTGAGGGAGCCTCCCGGCGAGGCTATGTCGCCGGGTGATCTCGATGTGTGTGTCTCATTGCCCCAGACATTCTGGCAATCCCCTCTACGGCAATTGGATTCTCAGCTGTTCTGTTCTGTTCTGTTCTCGGTTTACGAGCCTCCGTTTGGTTTCCATCACTAGGCAAGGTCTTGGACGGCAATCCACCTTAGCCGATATGGGGTGGGTGCTGTTAACGAAACGCAACAAACCCTGCCCCCGAAACCGGGCGATCAGAAGGCCCGCAGAAGGATTTACAGTTTGGTTGGGACGGGGATGGCCAGCCAGGTGGCCGGTGTGACTACTGAGAAAAGGACGACTTTGGCCATCCTGACAGTCGATGTTTCTCGGTTACTGGGAGTGGGAGACCATGCCTCGGCCCCCACCAACATTTCTGGATTAAATAACCTGGTGCCTACAGCCGGGAAACGCTGTGTGTCGATCCCTCTCTCGCCATGCCTAGTTCTGAGGGGAAGCGACGTGCTCGGGGATCGGGCCCTCCAAGGTTGGACTACAGCCTTGCTGTCCAGGCAGGATGAGGCTCCTAGGCAGAGATTAAAGGTTGTGCACCGGTTCTAGAGGTCAGGACTAGTGTTGCGGTTGTCCAACAATCGAATCATGGCCGGGATGTGCGTCTCCGTGTTTCGGGGGCCATTTAGCCCAGGATATGCCGCGCGACGCAGGTTCACGTCAGGGCAGCTGGAGCTGGTTAAGGCGATCAGGGTGTGGGAAAATGCATCTTGTAGCGTTTGGGCGAAGTGCCCTCTCTACCCACTGGGAAAGTGGCATGTCACGGCGAGCAACACATTCTGGCAGACGATTGAGATACGCGTAAACAGATAACCTGATTGTCTTGTTCACGAGGTGAATCCCTTCAGTTCCACCAGTCCAACAGTGTCTGCGGAAAAGAAAATGGGAAAGCGTCGTGGGGGCCGTTTCCTTGAGATGTGGACACTTAACAGCACACTTCATAATAACCCATGCGTCACTCGGCGAATGTGACGTTTCCTCTTCCCCATTCAATATTCAATCCAGACGGTGATGCGGATGCTAGATTAGAACTGGCCTTGGCTGGGGCTTATCAATCACGAGTCACTATCTGCGCTGGGCGGAAATGAATTAATTTGTCTCTGGAGGCGGGAACCCTTCTTGCCCACACCATAATCGATGGCGCATAATGGGAGGGGATGGAGCGAAAGTCAATCGGACAATTCGCTGCGACAGGGGTAGTTCCGCTTCAGCTCTTCTGGGCACCATGAGCGTAGATGGAATTCCTCCAGATGCCATGTATGTACGCATATGGTAATGAATATCCCCTGGTCGAAACTCTCCGCACACACATGTGGCGCCTAGACCACCGCCTAAGCGTCCACGCTCGTCCTGTGCGATGCGTTTCCCCTCCTCCAAGCGAGGATCATGAGAACGGATTCACGGTCAGAGCCAAGGGGCATCAGGCATCAGGGGCCACAGGGGGTGTCCGTGTGGTGGCAGCTCACAGCACCTTCTGCAGGTTTGAAGGCCGACGGGACTTGCTCAACGGCAACCGTCATCGGCCTGCAGGGCTGTCGATGGCGGCTGCGCTATAAGGATGATCTCCTGCACCGATGGTGAAACTTCGATTATCGTCCCTGCATATCGCCAAAGACATCAGACAGTTCTCTGCACCAGTTCTCTGTAGAGAAGTGACAGAGACGAATGAGGGCTGAGGAGAGCGAATACTAATTTTAATTTCACATCTAGTGCTTCGAGGGAAGGACATATTCGGGAACGGCGTGGCTGATAGGACACCAATATAGCACCTGCAAAGCAATCTACCATACCTATTGTCTGTGGCTGGACTATTGGATTTGACTTGCTTGTAAGCTTGGAGAATTCTACCGCCGTCAATGCCTATACAATCACAGGGGTTATGTTGCTTCTCTAAGCCGGGACACTCGCACCACCTCCGAAGACACCGGCCCCGGGTCCGTGAGAGTAGCGGCCTGCCCGCCGCCCGCGGTTGAATGCGTAGCCGAGGGTCAGGATCGTCTAGACAATCCTATGATGATTATGTTTATCGGCGTCTCTGCATCCACCGCAGCACTGCAAGCAAGTTCGGTTAAGCAGAACTAGGTTCCGTGACTCGGCTCGAGCCGAGCGGAAAGATGCATAACTCTCTCAATTACAGATCGTGGGCCTACCATAAATTCGTCCCAAGTTGGATTCGAAGGTTACTCCAGCTGTAGGTGGTTAAGGTTCACAGATGCCACCCTTAAGCAGTGCCCTCCGAGGACAAGACAAGCCGACAGCTGGGATCTAACTGGGCCCTTGGAGATACGGCTGGGAGTAAGGGTCTGAAAACAATAGGTATGAAGCAACAATTAAGTACACCAAGCAACTCTCAGCGGTCAACGGTAGCCTGTATCGAGCTCTGCTGATATGAAAGAGATTTGGTAACAATGCACCGCAATCACATGACTCCAAGTGTGGGGGAGCGTCGAACCTCAGATTGCCGGAGGTGCGGAACGAAGCTGATTTGGTATTGCCGACCTATCAGAAGCTAGGGAGTCCTGGAAGAGTTCGCGACGGCCAATCAACCTTGCACACATCCCCCTTTCGGCAGGGAATTGAAACCCCGTCGAATCTCAAACTGTGGAAATGGAATCTAAGCCTAACTGTGCTCTTTTTCCCTGTACATCCGGAGCGCGGAGAGCGTACAGGCGCCACAGAGCACACAGCATAGGTTGACGGGGGACTATGAGCGTTGCGATGTCTCGAGGCCAGTGTTGATAGCCACCCCGGAAACTCGCCCACCAACCCCAAATAGCCCTCCTCCACTCATCAATGTCTTGGTTGCTTGAGGCCTCACAAAGTGCCCCTTCCCACACTCTGGCTTGGCTTCCGTCGTTGGCTGCTACGGGCCCGTCATAGGCGCGGATTGACAACGCGACAGTGGAGAAAGATGCAGCCTGAGATCTTTAGGTAGGTATATGTAGTAGATCGGTACGGACTACGAGAAGCTCCATGTTATACAAATTGGGCGATGCCCACTCCATCAATGTTCATGCAACAAGATGATGGTCCAGCGCAAAAAACGAACGGACTGACTCAAACTCTCAAACCTGACCACCACCCCCTTGACTCCCTGACTCCCTGACTCCCCTGACTCCCTGCCCACTCCGGCCACTGCGAGTCACCCGGGCATCAGCCACCCGCCATCAGCCAATGCCAGACAGCCCCACTTCTTCTCCGGCTGTGCGCTGCAGAACTGTAGTGCATAGTACCTAGGTAGGTACCTCGTAGAGTGGTGTCTGCAAGGAGTCCTGCACGCACTCGTTCCTTTCCCGCCCCATCCCATCCATTCCCCTTCCTCACCTCCTCTTTTCCCGCCCGCCTCCGACCCTCAATTCCCTCTTTTTAGCACCGCCAACATATCTCCACCGTTTTCTATTCTCGACACGAACCTTCACGACGATTAGAATACGCTGGCTGGAACTGCGATTTGAGAACTAAGAGTTGGGATTTTAGGAGAGACCGAGGGACGGAATTCGGAACTAGGTCGAACGATTGACTAAGTGCTGTACTACGAGAAAAAGAAGGAACCTCTAGGCTCGACAACCAAATCCCTACCGAACCAGACCAGCGAGACGAACAAAGAATCTCTCGAACCGAGTCCATTCGCGCATTTTCCCCTTCATTTCACGACAATCGTTCAGTCACCTGCTTCCATCTTTGCAATCGTTCTGTCTCTCATTTTCAGCGTCTTGCTTGGCTGCCAGCCGCCTAGAGACATTCTTGACACCCGGACGCACGCAGTCCTTCATTCCTTTGCCTGCCCGCCTTTTTACTCGACTCACCAACCACGCACCCAATCGCCTCCAAGTTAGAAGACGACACTCACACATTACATCGCCTCCCCTATGACCCTGCTTCGTAGGACTGTCGATTGAATCGCCCCGTCTTCAACCTTGGACCTCACCTAATAATTGTCACCCTCAACAACACTTGCCCTTATGCCCTCCTACGGATCCCTCCATTCCCCATCGCTCAGGAAAATGGAACACTCACGGGTGCAATATGGCTCTGCCCATAGGGGCATCAACTTTGGGAATGTCGTGGGCGACCCATTCGCCCTGGCCACCATCTCAATCTCAGCAGTAAGCATCCCAACCAGTCCTGCTCTTGGTGCTGCCTTGCCGCAATCTCCTCGCAATGTCACGGTGGGATTTGGACTCTGAACCTTTCGCTAATTGTCCAACTTAGTTGGCATGGATTATCGCCTTCTTCGCCTCTATTTTTGCGCAGATCCAGACCGGTTCTTCCTTCCCGACATACTCATGGTGGGCTGTTGTCTACTATTTCTTCCTCGTCGGCGGCATCTTCGTTGTCGTAGCATCAGACACCACCCAGACGTACCATGTGGCTGTAGTAGGATATCTTGCTTGTGGCCTGGTCCTCTCGACATCCTCCGTCAATGGCCTGGTTTATTCGTCCAACGGTGCTAAGGAAGCCGCTGCGGCTGGATTCATCTTGCTCTCCATGGTGACGGTGCGTTCCAGTCCTTCCTTATACCCCCTCTCAACCTGTGGCCTTGGCTAATTCTGTTTTGATCAGGTCGTCTGGATCTTCTACTTCGGCTCGGCACCGTCGGCTGTCCCTCGTGCCTATATTGACTCTTTTGCCCTGAGCAAGGAATCCACCATGAACGGGCAGACCCTGAACGGTGGCTACACCGGTGGTCGACCCGAGACTTCCACATCTGTCCAGCCTCCGCAAATGTACACGTCGGCTCAGTTGAACGGATTTGAAAACCCCTCTCCAGTTGGGGGCATGACTACGACTCAGCGCAACTCGACAATGAACCCCGGCTTTGGTCCAGCCAATCCCCCCAAGCCAGCAGGTGCTCCACCCACCGAGGGGGAGATTGTACCCCCTACCGAGTACCCCTACCGGGCAAAGGCTATCTACAGCTACGAGGCCAACCCAGACGATGCCAACGAGATTTCCTTCTCAAAACACGAGATCCTCGAGGTCAGCGATGTTAGCGGAAGGTGGTGGCAGGCACGCAAGGAGAGCGGCGAGACCGGCATTGCCCCCAGCAATTACCTCATCCTGCTGTAGGAAGCCTACCAAGTCTGCTAGCTTCAGGATTCTCGGGCCCAAGAGTGGCCCTCCCTGCTGCATTGACCTGTCGGCATGTTGCAGGCATTGCGCTTGGGTTTTATGTGAATGTCTCATCGGGATGACGTTCTTTATACCCTAACAGAACGAATCAGCCCGGAAGCTGTGTTACAAGTGCTTATTAGAGGACAGGCTCAGGCCTGGGCCGACCTTTCGACTGAGAGTCTCACTGAACAGGATGGACAGGCGTGTGCCATCAGTGTCTTCAGACAAACGCCCGGCCACCTGGATTGCTTTTGGAGGTGTTGGAGTAAAAAGCTTTTGGGTCATTTGGGCGGATCTCGAGTCATTTCCGGGCCGGGATCTGCGTCTCTGGACGCCTTCTTCTATTCTGCTTCTATGTTGTGTGTTGAGAGTTACCCACTGTATATCTGTGTGAACCAGCACTACCCCTTAGTACCCTTTTTCTTCACAGCACCTTATTCCCCTTTGTGTTTTGAGTTTCCTTTGTTAGCTGGGACGGGTTCATGAATCACGGCAAGAGGAAAGGGATCTGGCTGCGATGGGACCATGGAGGACATTCCAAATTCAAACTGTTGAAACTGATGACATCTTGCCCATCTGTGTCCACCATCAATTATGATGGTATTGCCATTGCATGAGTCCTCTCTCTCTCAGTTTCTCAGCTAACCAGTTCTGCCTCTGACAGAACTATCATTCTGACTGGCTTCCTGAAATGCTTTGAACAGCTCCAACAAGCTATAGACAACAGGGATTATTGGGCACATTGACCAGACCGTTTTCTTAGAGAGCTCTTCCATACCACAGAGTTAGGCAAATATCAAAGCCGCTCCCCATGCGCACGTCCCCCGTACCTAAACCTAGGTATATAGGCAAGATCCTCGTCTGCAGATCTTGTTCCTTGGCCTAAGAGGCCCTCCAAACTGCTCTTCCATCATCGAAAGGTACCCAGTAGAGTGAGACTGAACCTGAACGAGGCCTGAAGATACCTCGGATGTCTCCTAGCATCTTTCCAGAACAGCCAAACAAGGAGACCAAAGCCACCAACGGCCACGCAGCAGCCAGCACCTCCACCCAACACTACCGCAGCGCCACCAGCCAGCTGTGCGAACCTTCCTCCTCTCCTCCAGTAGGTGAAACACCCGACGTCCCTCGCGCCCCTCCCCACCCCCCCCGCCTTTTCAGGCCTTAGCCTTATCCAACCTCAACCTCAACTCCCTCTCCTTCTGCAACACCTCCAACTCAAGCCTCTCAACGCTATACTTGAGCGCCTCCCTCCTCTGCCTCGCCACCTTCCCCCTGAGCGCCGCCTCCGACCCGCCGCCGCCTGCCGCGCCAAGCCTCTGCAGCCTCCTATCCTCGCGGGCCCGCGCCGCCGCGGACGCCGCCGCGGCCGACGGCTCCACCGTGGCGGTGGTGGCGGCGGACAGGCGGCCGGCGATGAGGTCCGAGCGCGCCTTGAGGGTCTCGATGCGGCGCGCCTGGCGCTCCAGCTGGCGGTCGGCGCGGTCGAGGAGGGCGGCGATGAAGGGGGCTATGTCGTCGCGGAGGGAGGACTCGGCGGCTGCTAGGGTGGGCTGGGGGATGAGTTCGTAGTGCTGGGGGGGCATGCGGTTAGTTGGTTCGTTTTGGAACGGGGGGGCTTGCGCTGGTAGGAGGAATTAGGAGGGGAAGGGGGAGATTCGTACTCGGACGGTCTTTAGGACCGAGATCAGGCGGGGGAAGTCGGCGACGCCATTTCCCAGGGTTGCGACGGAGGACTCAAGGAAGGAGAGAGAGGTGCGCAGCGAGGTGACGCAGTCGTTGTACGTCGATGTGTTTGGGTTTGATGTTGACATTGTCGCTGCGGTGGGTGTTCGCTTGATTCTACAGAGTTACTGAGGCTCTGCGGCAGTCGAATCGTCTATCACGCGAGCAGCCGCTCCATGAATGTGTTTGGGTCGGCCTGTTGGTCGTGGATCGAAGTGCATGTCGCTCTGATCGCGACTGGGGAGTCGCCAGTCGCGATGTAAATAATCGCATTGCTTGGAAGTGGGAGGTGGCCCGTGCGCTGCCCCTCCTCCTTGAACGATAAGCGCAACCCCACTTTGGGATCAACACCCAGGTTGCTAGCCCCTGAATCCTCCGCTCATCGTCAACATCCACAGGTGTTGGTCGTGATCGTTCAACAGAAGATTAGGTTGAGACTATGCCGCTTTTTCTCTCCTCTTCTGAATCGATAAAATATCCTGTGGGGCTTGAACTGGACTAAATTGCATTTCTCAAGCACACTTGTACGGAAGGATATGCCGTCATTCTGTCAATCCAGTGGTAGCCATTACTGCTTCAAGAGGAGAATAGAAACAACAGATATCTTGTGTGGCTTGTCAAACTCCTTCTTCCGTCACTAGCACGAGCTCGATAACCGCCTAACTTTGGTGAGCTTGAAGTCAACGAGAAAGTCAACGAGGTAAACTTCGTACTAGTAGCCTAATGCTTGGGAATGCAAACACATTCAGAGGTCATTCTCCCTAACTCACAAGTCGCAATGCTACTTCTCGGCGATTGTCACCCATCTACTTGATACGTGCCGTCGCGATGAAGTTCTGACCAGACAAGCTCGGCAAGGCCATCGTATTGCGGATTGTGCACCCTGCCGGGGTATCCTCTTGGTTTGTCGTTGAATTGGCACAGAAAGAGTTACACCATGATTATCTCCAGCCATCAGCTCGTCTGTGTATCCGAGGGTCCTGAATAATCCGCCTGCATCTGACGCCTTGCATTGAACTGTGTTCGCAATACATTAGTCGACGAGAGCAGCCTGTGAGCATTTATCCTCGGTCGCCAATTTATTTTCTCCTATTAGGGCCCATGTCCTCAGCTTGCAGGGTGCTAAAGTCATGATTGTCGATGTCGGCTCTGCGCGAGGGGGAGGCAATATGTGCTGTCTATAATGTAAAAGATTATGTTATCTCTTAGCTCGTCACACAAGATTTACGCCTCCCGTTCAGTCACGATCCTTCGAGAACAGTCGTGTTGAAGTTGCATTAAGCCCTTTCCCATTCTCCGGCTTCAAAGTCGTTATGTTGCCATGATCATCTCGATCAGCTCCGGAACTGATCTTCTACTCAATTCAACACCACGGCCTTCCCTGGACGTCAGGCGCTCCCAACGAAATGAATTGTCTGTTGACAGTTTGCCTGACCCAAAGAAATCTCAATGCCTTCTCCCAAGTCAACAACCCAAACCAACAACTTAAATCAACAACACCTCCTATACCCGGTAGCTGTCATGTAACAGGGGCGACTAGCTCGTTTCGCTGAGAAATGGAAATTACTTGCTTGGATAATAGACAATACCTTCCCTTTCCCCTAGATCACTTATATTAGCTATGGAACGATGCGATATTTGCCATATTGGTGGCTAGACCATGCAGGCTTACGAGTTGTAAGCTCGCTTCCCAAATCCAAGCAACATCTAGAGGCCAGCTGATTGCCAACCTCACTGTGGCCGAACGATTGATTAAAACGAAGGCCATTTCTCACATCAGCACAAATAGGAAAGTGGTGTTTTATCGACTTGCATGGCGACGTTCCCAGCTCCGAACAGTGAGAGAAACCGATGCTTCTCAATCAAATGATAGCGCCATACGAAGCCATTCGTATAAGATGCCGCGCTTACGATTATGAAAGAGGCTATGCGAGGACTCGCCGGGCGGGTTGGGCAATGAGCATGGAAAGCGAGTAAGTCACTGGATGGACGGTGTCTGAAGCCAAGACTCGGATTGGGGGATGGAGATATTCCCGGTTTTCGGTCTAGCTGCCAATCAATGGCCCTGCCCGAAGTGTTGAGGGGCTTCGAGAGGGATGACACCCTGGGCTGCGGGTGGACGGTGGATATAAAAGGGGCAGGATATCCCGTCGTTGTCCGCTCGAGGCTGCTGGCACTCGAGTCTCTCATCGTCAAGTCACACAGGCCACATTCTCTTCCCCAAGAGTTGTTGTTGTCAGACAAAACATGTTCACTAAACCCATCCTCGCAACGGTCGTGGCCACCCTCGTCACGGCCACCCAGGCCACTCAAAGCTTCGGCAACAAGGGCACTCTGGCCGGGTGGGACAGCATCCTCAAGGAGAACAAGGGCACGGTGGAGGAGGTGACCAACGTGGTCCGCGAGGGCCCCACGGCGATCAAGGTGACGCAGACGTACGACCCCAACTGGAAGGGGCGGTACCACTCCGAGGTTCACCGGGGCAAGGGCTACCGGCGGGGCGAGACGGGCTTCTACGGCTGGGCGTTCCGGCTGCAGGAGGACTGGCAGTTCTCGCCGGCGCAGGGCTACAACCTGGGGCAGTTCATCGCCGACTTCACCGACACGGGCTGCGACGACTGGATGCCCAGCTCCATGGTGTGGATCGAGGGAAACCAGCTAGCGAGCCGGGTCAAGTACGGCAACATCTGCGCCCAGCACACGCGCGAGTTCAAGGGCCTGGCCACCGTGTCGGCGGGCGTGTGGCACAAGGTCGAGATCCAGGCGAACTGGCAGAGCGACGGAACGGGCTTCTACAAGCTCTGGTTCGACGGCGTCAAGGTGCTCGAGCAGTACAACCTCGCCACGACCATCGACGACTCGCGCGAGTTCGGGTTCCACCTTGGCCTGTATGCCAACGGCTGGCACGACGACAACGGCGGCATGAAGGGCACGCAGCCCTTCCGCCAGGTCTGGTATGACGAGATTGGCATTGGCTCTACGTTTGCCGATGCCGACCCCGACCAGTGGTGATGGGGAGGGGGGTTATCACGGAGGAGGAGCACTGTGGTCTCATTTCTCGATTCTCAAGCTGCACCCTCTCAAGTTCATGTTTGGTGCTGGGATTTTGCGGGTACTCGATGACATGTACCAGGATCTCATACCTCCACCCCCTACTCAAGCCAATTAAATGCACTCACACCTTCCAGAAGGGGAAGTAGACGTCCGGATGCATATCATGTGACACCCAGTCGACCAGGTAAGTAAACACTAAAGCTCCACTCAGGTATTTAAATGGGGTTGTGTGTCTTGCTTGGTCTGCAACACCAGCGTTCCAAGCCATCGAGACGGGCCGATACGTGTAATTGAGCATATTCCACGCGGAGTTGAAGAAGAATGGCAGGGAGCACGAGGCAACGTGGTTAACAAGCAAACGGACTCGCATGGACGGGATCAAAATTTGTTTTTGAAAATCCAGAAACACCAAGTTTATTAACTCTACCACATCACATGGGGCTAGTGAGTATTAAGGCCTCTCTCCGCGCCAGCCAGCCCCTGACATTAAAGACTCCAATCCGCACCATTAAAAAGCCGATGGCAAGAAACCAAGAAAAATAAAACTACCTCGCACCCATCCGCCAGTACAGTTGACATGCTGGTAGGCTCCTATAGATATAACTCGATGCCGAGGGTAGTTCTCTTCCCCGCCGCAGTGAAGATAAAAACATGATTTGGCGGCAAATCTTCACGCTCAGGACATAGACACCATTTCCTACCTTACGGGAGGAGGGTAGTCTGGCCCTGGATCCACGACTCAGTAGCAGTAACGCAGATGGCGGCGGCGGAGGGATCGCCAGTGACGGGGAACGAGTAGGTGCCCGGCCCGAGGATGAGGCTGCCGTTGTTCGGGGGGACGACAGGGTTGACGATCTCGCCATTGACGCAGTCAGAAGCTGCAAAAGGATTGTCAGCAATGGTTCACATCGTATCATAAGCCACAAAATAGGGAACATGGAGGAGAATAGGACTTACCAGGATACGCAATGAGGGTAACCGGGAAGCAGGCAAATGGCGGCGGCAGGCCATTAAAGACAATGAAGACCTGTCCATCGTCGTCCTGGCAGAAGCCGGCCTCGCCGTTGGCGAAGTCGAGGTTGGCCCAGATGAGCGACCTGCCGGGTCCGAGGCCAAAGACGGTGCTGATGTCGCCGAGGAGGGCGCTGGTGCGGAACGGCTCGTACGGGACGCCGAGGTCGGTGGAGACGAACTGACCTCCGCTCTCGAGCCGGCCGCCAATGATGTGGAAGACGGTCGCGAAGGTGCAGATGGCCGGGTTGACCGGGCCCGCGTCGCCGACGAAACCACCGAGAGCCTGGCGCTTGGTGTAGCGGTCCCGGCGCAGCACGCTGTTGCGGACGACTTCGAAGATCAAGGCCACGTCCGCGGGGACGGAGGAGGGGATGATGGTTGGAGGAGAGGTGGTGGAGCTCGAGACAGTGGTAGACGAAAGCTCCGTGGTGGAGTGCTCCGTGGTGGAGTGCTCCGTGGTGGAGGACGAGGTGGTGGCTACAGTGGTGGAGCTAGAGGGCTCTATGGTGGTGGAGGGCTCAATAGTGGTAGACGGCAGAATGGTGGTCGAGGGCAGAATGGTGGTCGAGGGCTCAATGGTGGTCGAGGGCTCAATGGTGGTTGAGGGCTCAATGGTAGTAGAGGGCTCGATGGTGGTCGAGGGCTCAATGGTGGTCGAGGGCTCAATGGTGGTAGAGGGCTCGATGGTAGTCGAGGGCTCGACAGTTGTAGTAGTGCCACCAGTAGTAGTAGACTGGGCACTGACGACTTGCGCGAAGCCGACCAGAGCCAGCATGGCGAGGCTGGACCTGAGAGACCAGGCCCCCTGACGGTGCGTTGTCTTGCCCATCTTGTCTGGTTTGTCAAATGCTTCTCGTCCTGATGGAAGAAAAGAGTATGCCTGACGTCTGGTAGTGAAGAAAAACACACACACAAAGAAGTCTTTGGTGAGTTATTGATGGACAAGCTTGAAGAACGAGTGACTGGTGGGAGTATCGAATGATCGGATTGAGGGGAGAAGGAGGCGGTATTTGAAGACGAGGGAAACGAGACGGATCAATCCTGGCCTCTAGGGGGTGATGTCATGTTGATCTGAAAGGAGAGAAAATAATCAAACCTTATGGAATGCTCATTAGACATCTGCTAGTGGTCTGGATGTGAATCTCCGAGCCCAACTTACAGAATAGAGGGACAGAGGGACCGAGGAAAACACAAGTGCGCCGGCGTAGAGTAAAAGTGCCATTCCTCTCGTGTTTCACACTCTGACGATGTCGATATGCCGATCCCCTCTTGGCCAGCCAACTGAAAGCGGAAAACACCGACACCGCTAACAATAGCGTCTCTTCAGTGGGAATGTTGGTGTCTGTCATTTTCGCGAAGATGCCTGGCGTGGTGAGACAGCCAAGAGTCCGCAGCTTGGCCCGGCGCATGCGTGGTCAAGCTAGGTCGTTAGGACAAAAACAAAATAAACAAAAACAAGAAAACATGGCACGGCGTGGGAATTTAGGAAAGGACCGCCAAGTTAGGCTGACATTCCCCATCTCCCCGGGTTTGAAGGGTTTGGCACGAGGGAAGGGGGGATGGCGGATGCGGCAACGGGGCGAACCGAAGAGGCAAACATCCGGCAGCGTGGCAGGCCGACTGGCTTCTGAACAACAGGTCTCATTCGCGACAGACCTCAGAGAGAGAGGGGGAGAGAGATTTTTACCCGCTTTCGACATGATCCGCCATGGGCCCTTCGTCAAGGCGTAACAAATGCCGGATTCGCCAAAATGGTGATGACGCCCTCATGATATTTCTCCACTGCACCGTTCATTCCCCCAAAAGTAAAATATGCCAGAAACCGCATGCCCGCCTCCCTTCCCCAATTCAGAATAGCGCAGCACGAACTCCCTGGGAACAAAGCACGACATTTGCAGGCCCGCGGGGCCCCATTGGCCCAAACAAGCTGAGTTGAGGTGGATAGGCGAGCCAGATGTCTCACTTCTTCGCCCTCAGGCTCCCTCAAACTCCACCTCGACGACCTTACCACCCCCACTGCCGTCCCCATTCGCGCCCCCGTCGCTCGTTCCTACGACGCGTCTCCCACCAATGCTTGCGTCGCTGCTCTCCCTGCCGGCTCCGGCCTCAGCGTCCGCCCCTTCCAACAAGTCTCTATCCGAGCTAAGGACGCTCCTCCTCTCAGCGTCTCCGCCGTATCCGGCACTAGCCCCTCTACCGCCGGAAGAAGCTCCGCCGGCACCCTTTTCGAAGCCAGGGACATCCTCGTCCTCGTCGTCTTCGTCATCCCTCTGCCCGGGTAGCGCATTCTTCTCCAGCTCGCGCTGGGCCTCCTCCATACGCCTCCGGACCTCGGCAGCCACCCGCATGCCGTCCGTTACGATGTTGTCGAGAACGCCTCGCAGGCCCTTGCCCCCAGCGGGCCCAGCCGCTGGACCCGCTCCTGCGCCAAGAGCCGCCCCGACAGCCCGGCCGGCGCCCATGCCGAGGCTCGAGAAGGTGGTGAGTGACGAGCCGGCCATGGGCGCGGCCGAGGAGGGCAGGCCTTCAATGATGTGGAAGGAGGCCGGGAATGAGGACTCGAAGAACTGCTCCAGGAGCTCGTCCGCCAGGACTACCATTCGGAAGGTCGGCAAAGTGATGTGCAGCGGGTTGGCAGGGTCGAGAGCAGCGTTGGCCTTCTCGGACTGGGCCTTGGAGACACGGCGGCGGTTAAATAGCTTGTCGTCGGCGGCTGGTACCGAGGAGGAGGGGGACGAGGAGCCGTTGTTGCCGGTGGTTTCTGGCGGTGTAGCTGTAGGCTTTATGGCTGCTCTGGGACTTCCCGTAGGAGAGTCAGGAGGGTCCATGGTAAGAAGATCGTCGTCGTCGTCATCGTCATCGCCAATGGAGAATGCGTCCGGGTTGGCGAGCTGCGACTCGCTCTCGTTTGCCTCTCCGGGTGGTGCGTGGCCACTTTCTTTTGCTATGGCTCTCTTGTTCTTGGGGTGATCTGGGTCGGCGTATTCAAAGCACCTCCTGATAAATGCACTGACGCTTCCGAGGAATCTCTCATTGACAGAACCTCCGGCCGCTGCGCCCAGGGGGTTTGCCGTGTCGTCCGTAAAGCCATTCAGAGCCACGCTCGAAGCCGAGGGGCTCAAGCTTCCTTCCAGACCACGACGTGACAGGAACAACAGGGCTTCTGACATCCGCAAGATGCCTTCGCGGTCGACCCTGCCGTCGCCGTCATCGTCGTGGAGGTCGAAGAAGTAGTTGATTGCGCCCATTATGTCCCGTTTGCCCTTGATTCGCGCCAATCCGGTTACCACGTTCTGGAGCGTCAGAGTGCCGGTCAAGTCGACATCCCACTTCCGGAACAACCTCTGCAGAAACTCGTGGTCTGCGGGCTCCGGCCCTGGGCCCCATGGAGACAGAAGACCGTCGGATCGCCTGTAGCTGCTGAACTGCAGGCTCCTGTCCCTTTCCGCAAAGGTATCCAGGCGAGGCGTTGTTGGAGCATCCGAGACGGCCCATTTCGCCATGCCAGCCAAAAATTCTCGGAAAGCATCATAATCCATCAGGCTTGTGCTGGGTCCCAGGCCAACCCTTCCCTTCTCAATGCCGTGGCTGTCGTCGCCCGCCGCTTCGGTGACGCGCGGCCTGCTGCTCTTGGCTCGGCGAGCCTGGTCTTGTTTTATGATGCGATCCCTTTGTTGTCGTTCGTACAGGACGGTGTAGAATCTGTCATAGAGCGCCCCAAGCTCGTCTGTTCCCAGGAGCTTGCTGTCGGGTCCCAGGTTTCTGATCGAAGTCCGCTTGGCGAAGTTCTCGATATTGTTTAGCACCGAGTTCTTGTTCTTCAGCCGCAGTTCCGCGATGCTGCCATGTGTGATTCCTGAGAACTCTTTGAACGCCACGACCATCAACTCCTGGAACCGAGTCACCGCCCGCAGCTTTGGATTTTCCGACTTGGGGTGTGCAGATTCGTCAAGCCGAGCGAAGTAGGACTTGAGGACGGAAATAAAGGCGCCATCGTCTGTGGCATCCAGCAGTTCTTCGCCATTTATCCTCAAAATGGCCAGGCCGACCTGAAACAGAACCTTCGGGCCTTCGACGAAGAAGACGTCGAGAACGCGGAAGGCAAATACCAGGGGCATCGAATTGACGTAGAGGGATAAGAACCAGGGCAGCGATACGACAGAGAGCTGCACGTCGCTCTTCACCAAATGTTCCCAGAGGATGGGCATGGTCTTCTCAACAAGGGCCTCGAAGACTTTCTGGTCGAGAAGAGTGCCGTACATGGTGGTGGAGTAGTATCCGGGCACAAGCCTGTCACACAGGGCGGAGAGCAGGAAGAAGGCCTGGGCTTCGGACATGTAGATGAGCAGCGCGGCAACGACTATGTTCATAGCCTGGCAATAGCCGACGTCGGCGTTAAACCAGCTGTATGCGGTCAGGACTCTTCGGAGACGGCCGATGCCTTCTTCACTCTGGAAGCCGGGATACTCGGGAAGGCTCCGGTTTAGGTCCTTCTCGATCTCGTCTATTGCGAGTGACTCTTTGCCCGAGTGCTTCGCCAGGGTCTCGGCATAGAGATTCGGGCTTTCCAACCTTAGGTAGATCGACCCCGACGTCAGCTCCCAAATCTCACCCCTCAGCCTGTTGGGGAGGCCGACTCGGATCAGTTTGTGGAAAGTAGGCTGGCGGACAAGGGTAACATTTCTGCCGTTGTCGCGGAGGTATTCGCCCCAGAGTCGCATCTTGGCCCGGTCTCGGAGCTTCTTGGCGTCGCCTGGATACTTGAAGAGCATGCCTAGGCCGGCATCTGGAGGAGTGGCGTTCTTCTTGTCTTCGGGACGAAGTAGGTATTCCGAGTAGCATTCGCCCACGACCCTTCTGAGCCTCGCGACGTTGCCGACGGCACCCCGGAGGCCCTTCTTGAGGCCATCGCAAAAGCGCTCGCAGGCTTGCCTCTGGCCGGCGAGCTGAACTGTGATGCGTTGCTCCCCGGCGTCTTTCTTGTCCTTGGCCGCGTCTTTGTCCTTGCCGGGGTCTTGGGTGATGCCGTTCCAGGTCGTGATGGCTAGAGCAAACTGGGATCACACGACACGTCAGTCCTTGGCCGTAGCCAGTGGGTAAATCTAGTCTCCTCTCACCTGGAAGTTCTGGCTATGTAGGCGCTCAACCCTCCTTATGGAGCACAGGGGGAATGTGAAGCCATTGCCGCTGGGACCACCGCCATGTGTCTGGCCGGTGAATGCCGACGAGTTGGAGGCGCTCGCCGACTGTAGAAAGCTGGTGGGTGTGGACGAGAAGCAGAGGTAGGCCTCGGACAGGTGCAATCTTCCAACATAGTGATAGCCTCGGTCTCGGTCCTTGTCGCTCTGGGTGGCATTGGAGGGCGGGATCGTCAACTCAGCTGTGATCTCGTAGAGCGGGTGCTGCGAGGCGGGGAGACGGAATTGGTTCTGGAACAACGATGCCTTGGAAGGGTTCTTGTCGGGATCGCTCAAGGACAGGCTTTGTGTGGGATCCAGCAGCTGCTGTGCCCTCTGTACGAAGCTGGAGAGGCTCAACATGGCTGATGTCGTTGATCTAACGGAGCGAGTCCCATCCACCGGGTTCCTAGCTTCAGGTGAGGTAAGTGGTGGGGGGGGGGGGGGGGGGGGGGGGGGGGCGGACCCCCCACCGGGGGCATTGGGGGTTTGGAAAACAAAAGACTAAAAGGTGGGGATGATAAAAAA